>NC_142065.1:150733753-150968753 GCF_059756535.1 Pantherophis guttatus
CAGCTCCGATCCAAAACCCTGAGTGCGGTTTCTTGAGACCAGCCAACATTTCTTCACAGTCAATTTGGGGATGGACAAAAGAGAAAGAAAGTACAAAGTTTATTCTCGGTAGTTCTTGGTCTTGGAGACAGTTTCACAGAAGGGGGGGGGCAAAATTCATGCCAGAGGACCCCCCTCTTTTTTTATATGGATGGGGCTCATTTTCTTCCTAGAGCAAAGGAAGCAATGGCTGGGGGGGGGGGCGGGGCGTGTCATGATAGCAGCCTTCAGGAACCCTTGTGACTGTTGAAAAAGAAGATGCTGCTGTTCCTGGGTTCCTTCAACTCATTTCAGGCCTTTGAGATTGAGAAATATGTTATCCCATCACTTAGCAGTCATATCAACTGGCTTTTGCAAAGGGAAGGGCTACCATCTTGTTCTTTACCTCAGGCCGCAAAATAACCTGCAATAGTCAATCAGTGCAGGGAGGTGTTCCTGGTGCCAATCTGTCCAAGTCTTCTTCCATAGGAACGGGAAGCGGAGAGTGAAAGATGGACAGTTGTCTCTTTTTTGGAAAGAGTGTTTCTGCAACAGTCGCCTTTTTAGAAAACAAAACCAACGTGGCTTGCAGCCACTTATTGCTGTGAGAATTTGGAGGTTAGGGATGGCATGAAAACAAGGACAAATCTCATGCAAAGTAATAACTCACAAAAGCCGATCTGCAAATATCAGCGATACCCATCTACGCACCTGCACCTTTTACACACCTGTTGTCCTACATGCGCAATGAAAACTCCCTTTGAAAGAGAATTTCCTTTGCAACTACACTGACCAAAAGATACTTCAAGCATTTGGCATAAGTTAAAGCTGGGAAAGAATACTTAGATTTTCTAATAAAGCAAGAGAGAGGAACTGAAAAGAGTAGATACCTTTACTTCCCAAAATTAAATCACTACAATTTCATATTCATGTTCAAATGCTTGCTACACAGGATTCTTAGGCATATTAATTTATATTTCATGTTTCTAGGCCATCCGTGTCCCTCAAGGATCATTTACCATCTGAATTCTATATTCCATTTGGATAGTATTTCCAGTATTATTAATGTTGTTATTATTTTATTTGAATGTAATATGGCTATTGACTCGGGGGCGGGGGGGTCTTAAAAAATCCAGAATCAATAAAGATATTTAATAACACAAAACAACACAGTATTGCTTTTCATATCATAAAGTCAATGTCCCTGTTCATTCAAACACACAGTAATAATGAATGCAACCAACAGAAACTTTATGATTGCTGGGAAAATGTCCTAGAATTCTTGTGATATTTTTGAGAGAATGAAGATCACTATTGTAGCTTACTTATGACAGTCAGAACCATATTATTTCCTTTCCTGTTTGTTTTACAATATTGTTACAGAGAAAAAAAGGGTTAAATAAAAAGTTCTTGGATGCATTGGACTAAAATTCCTCCCATTTCCCCAACAAGTCCTTGCCAAGGAAAAACATAGCTCTAGACCAGGATTGGTAACAGAATGATGAGAGAGGGGAAAAAAACGCTTTTCATTTCTGGTAAGGACAATAGAATGGACTGATCATCATGGGCTATTTATCTCCACCTCTCTATCCTTCTAATCTGTAGTCAAGATGATTAATAAAATAATAATAAGGATTCTTAATGCAAAAAGGGAGGTTACATTCCAAGGGAGAATATACCACTAGGTTGAAGGATAAAGCTGTAAAAATTAGCCACTGTATATAGTTAGGAAAAAATGGCAGTGAATTAGATTATAAATTATCCAATACATATACTGAGTGTTAGTATCATGAAAGTGTATATACTGAGTATAATCCTTTGGGCGTTATTATAGTGATTGTGGATCTACTTTATTTAGGATGATGATGATATTATCCATTCAGTTGTGTCCGACTCTTGACTATTCTATGGATCGGCTCTTTCCACATCTTACTATCTTGCACTACTTTTATATAGGATACTCTTCTATTTGAAGATATTGTCCAGCTGAATAGCTGTCCAGCTTAAGTCTGAGTTAAGGCAAAAGAATCCAGAATGGAGAACAGTGGGTCTTCAAGTTTTTTTTTTTTAATTTGATTTATATGCCGCCCTTCTCCGGAGACTCAGGGCGGCTTACAATGTGCTCAGCAATAGCCTTCATCCTTTTGTATATTTATACAAAGTCAGCTTATTGCCCCCACAACTGGGTCCTCAATTTACCTACCTTAGAAAGGATGGAAGGCTGAGTCAACCTTGAGCCTTGGCGAGATTCGAACCTGCAGTAATTGCAGGCAGCTGGTCTTAATAACCAGCTTAATAACAGGGTGCCTTAGACCACTGTACTACCAAGTTGCCCATCAAACAAGAGCATCTGGTTATAGTTTACCCTTCTTTGTAGAGCAGAGTTGTATAATTTTCCTGATTGAGATGTAGCAATTAGACCCAAATATGTGCATCTTTATATAAATTAACAAGTACATCATTTTCTGTTTGACATAGGTTACATTGCTGTCTTTCTTGGCTAGTGGTAACACTGAAGTGGACACCCTAGCTTTTAATTTTCTGTCTTCTAAAGATTATTCTCGAAACAAAAGCACAAAAGACACTTCAAAATGGAGGATTCTGGGTAGGAAAAGCAGTGAAACTTAAACTTCATATAACTTGGACAGACCATGTGTTCTCATTAGAACAGTGTTGTGTGGGATTTGTTTGATTTTTAGAATTTTATTATCTTAAAACTTCATCAAGATTTTGCTACTTTAAAAATGAAGAGGATCTATGTAAAAATAATACTCTAGCACTTTTTTTTCTCCTCCCCCCTTTCCCCTCTGATCTTTGCTGAATAAGTCAAGATGTGAAAACAAAAAGTTCTATATGCAACATGCTAAAAAGAATTTAACTCGCTACTGATTTTTCTTTTAGCAAGCAATCCCTAGTGGCTTGACAACATCAAATGGGAATTTTTGACTCTTCATCTGTTTTTTATTTTATTCATGCCTTGTTCTCTTGGTAGCTTTTCATCTTGAATTGTCCTCTGTGTTTTAGTAAAGTCTTTCTTAGTCCTAGTTATTGCACAAGTCTTTGGGAGAAGCAACACAATAAGGAAAAAGACCAGAGTTGATTACATGGTATATTTGTAAGCATATTTTTAATGTGTGGAAATGAGGAAATCAGCTGTAGTAAAATGAGATAAATGTTACCTTAGATGTATCATGGTAAAATCATTATTCATCTGGAAATTAAAATTTGTAAAAGGAGCAAAATGACCATAGACTTTTTAAACGAAAAAATTGTGTAGGAGTTTATTCTTTCTTCTTAACTGTTCGCTGAGTTTTTTCCCTGAAGCATAGCCATTGTTGGAATGCTCAACTCTTGATTTTTTAAAAATGGTGACATAAGTGTTACACGACTAAGTCTCAAAATCCATAACAAGAAATGGACCTATTCCGAGCTGATATCTGTACAAAGTTGAATGTAACCATCAACTAAGGTGGTTCTACTTTCATAAAATGGAGGAAATAAAAGTGAGTTTCACAAAGCAATAATACAGAATTGATGTCTTGCATTCAGCTTGGGGCATTTTATTAATACATTCTAAAGTACCAACCTCATAATAAAAATATGCTTCAAATTAGACAAAGAGTTGTCTAAAATGTGTATGCATGTACAGTGGCTTTGTTCACTGATGGCCCCATTATTATTCTTTTAAAAAATATTGAATCACAGCGTTCAACAAGTGCTCATTTTTCAATCAATTTCCCACACTTTTATATGTTAATGAACGAAAGAAGATTGTACTACAGTGCTCTATATTTTTGTAATAGAAATACTCAGTAAGTTATGCTTCCTTTTCACCAATGTTGAAATGTTGGCTTGGATGGAAAAAAATGAGCAGAGAGAAAATTGGAGAGGTCTTCTCTTTTAAGAAATGGGATTTTTGACATCTTCATGTTGCATCCTGATTGTATCACTCCTGGGTAGAAGTCTATTCAGTTTGGGGCAGTTCCCCTTTTCTCAATGACATCTCCATCCCAGGGTTGTGTGATCTTGGCAACTTTAAGATCTATGGCAGGGGTGTCAAACTTGCAGTGTCATGTCATCACATGACATATTGTGACTTCCCCCCCTTCGCTAAACCAGGGGTGGGCGTGGCCAGTGTGTGATGCATTTGACCCACAGGCTGTGAGTTTGACACCCTTGACTTATGGACTTCAACTCCAAGAATTCCCCAGCCAGCCATGCTAGCTGGGGAATTCTTGGAGTTGAAGTCCACTAGTTTTAAAGTTGCCAAGGTCAGACAACTCTGCTCTACTCTATCCCATGTTATCTGGAAACTATTTGGTGGCATACTTTGTTTATAATAGAAGAGCTCAGGAAAATCTTCCACAAATACCATTTATTTTCCCTATTTTAAGTTTGAACCAGTAATTTACTAGAATACACAAATGTAACTAATATATTAACAACTAATTGACTAAAAATAATATAATTAACTATCAGAACAATCCATCAGAATGCTTCGATAAACCCTCAAGCCCTGCTAGCAGGGCAGAAGGAGCAGAAGGGCAGAAGGGCAGAAGGAGCAAAATACAGCAACTATTGGCTGGGTCAGCACTTCAAGCTGCATTTACTCTAGTGCTGACATAAGAAGGAGAAGAGGAGGCGTCTGGAAAGGGACGTTTGACTTTTCACCTACTTATTTTCCCTGGAGATAATATCCCCTAGGAGATGGGATGGGAGGGGGGAAATTCCTTTGAGCTGGAGCAGTAGATTAGGGGTAGAATGACTTGGAAGATGGCCAATGAGTGCAGGGGAGTGGGGAATGGAAAGGGAGGGTTTTGGGTCTGGAAGTCAGTGTTGGCTTCGATGGAGTTGGATTTTAGAATGTTGTGCTTAATAAATAGGAGTTTTCCTTCAAAGACTTTGTTTGAAATGCAATTTATTTGAGACAACCTCGAAACCTGACAGACTGTTGGTATCTTTGAAGGAATGTAACCTCTCAAAGGCTCACAATGAACAAAGGCTTGTGACTAAAGTAAAAAATAACAAAAAAAGCTTCTTCCAACATATTAAAAACAAGAAAAAAGTCAAGGAAACAATTGGCCCATTGCTGGGAGAAAGTGGCAAGAAGGTGGCAAGCAACAGGGAGAAAGCAGAACTACTTAACTCATTTTTTGCATCTGTCTTTACACAAAAGGAAAAAACAGTCCAACCTATCAAAAACAGCAGCACAAAAAAACAGATTAGGAACACAAGTTAAAATAGGGAAGAAAATGGTAAGTGAATGGTAAGAGCCTTGATAGTACAGTGGTCTACACACCCTGTTATTAACACAGCTGCCTGCAATTTACTGCTGGTTCGAATCTCTCCAAGGCTCAAGGTTGACTCAGCCTTCCATCCTTTCTAAGGTAGGTGAAATGAGGACCCAGTTTGTGGGGGCAATAAGCTGACTTTGTATAAATATACAAAAGTATGAAGGCTATTGCTTAACGCATTGTAAGCCGCCCTGAGTCTCCGGAGAAGGGCGGCATATAAATCAAATTTAAAACAAAACAAAACAAAAAAACAACAACACCTGTCTACCCTAGACAAGTTCAAATCACCAGGACCAGATGGATTACACCCCAAGGTTCTGAAGGAACTGGCAGAAGAGATCTCAGAACCACTGAACTATATCTTTCAAAGTTCCTGGAGCACAGGGAAACTGCCAGAGGATTGGAAAAGAGCTGATGTAGTTCCCATCTTCAAAAAAGGAAAAAAAATAGATCCAAGAAACTACAGACCTATCAGCCTGACCTCAATACCAGGGAAGATTCTGGAAAAGATAATCCAACAATGAATCACTGAACTCCTAGAAGCAAACCAAGTAATAACCAAAAGCCAACATGGGTTTGTCAAAAACAGATCATGCCAGATTAATCTTATTGCATTCTTTGACAAAGTGACAAAATTAGTGGACCAGAGGAATGCTGTTGATATAATTTACTTGGACTTCAGTAAAGCATTTGATAAAGTAGACCATTACCTACTACTAGATAAAGTAGAAAAATGTGGGTTAAACAGCATCACCACCAGATGGATTCGTAACTGGCTGACCAACCGCACTCAACATGTAGTCCTCAATGGAACTGCATCTACATGGAGGGAAGTATGCAGTGGAGTACCCCAGGGCTCTGTTTTAGGCCCAGTACTCTTCAACATCTTCATCAATGACTTGGACGAGGGGATAGATGGGGGACTCATCAAATTTGCAGGAATAGCCAACACTCCAGAAGATGGGCTCAAGATACAGAAGGTTCTTGACAGACTTGAACATTGGGCACTATCTAACAAAATGAAATTCAACAGTGAAGAAAGCAAGGTTCTACATTTAGGGAAGAAAAACAAAATGCACAGGTACCGTATATGTGGTACCTTGCTCAATAGTAGTAACTGTGAGAGGGATCTTGGAGTCCTAGTGGACAACTATTTAAGTATGAGCCAGCAGGGTGCAGCAGCTGCCAAAAAAGCCAACACAGTTTTGGGCTGCATAAACAGAGGGATAGAATCAAGATCACGTGAAGTGTTAATACTTTATAATGCCTTAGTAAGGCCACACTTGGAATATTGCATTCAGTTTTGGTCACCACGATGTAAAAAAGATGTTGAGACTCTAGAAAGGGTGCAGAGAAGAGCAACAAAGGTGATTAGGGGAGTGGAGGTTAAAACATATGAAGAACGGTTGCAGGAACTAGGTATGTCTAGTTTAATGAAGAGAAGGACTAGGGGAGACATGATAGCAGTGTCCCAATATCTCAGGGGTTGCCACAAAGAAGAGGGAGTCAAACTATTCTTCAAAGCACCTGAGGATAGAACAAGAAGCAATGGGTGGAAACTAATCAAGGAGAGAAGCAATTTAGAACTAAGGAGAAATTTCCTGACAGATAGAACAATTAATCAGTGGAACAACATGCCTGCAGAAGTTGTGAATGCCCCAACACTGGAAACTTTTAAGAAGATGTTGGATAACCATTTGTTCGAAGTGGTGTAGGGTTTCCTGCCTGGGCAGGGAGTTGGACTAGAAGAACTCTAAGGTCCCTTCCAACTCTGTTATTCTATTCTATTCTAACTATAAGCAAGGATAAGAAAATTGACTGGTTCAGCTAAACATGCTGTTTAAAAGGGCTTTGATTGGAGAATTTCTCAGATGTTGATTTCATCTCAACCTGCTCTAGTGCAGCTCAATCTGCTAAAAGCAATCAATAAGAGACTGGCGGGATGGGAGGTTTGAAGAGAGAACAGTGGACTCCGAGTCAACTGGATTATCATTGATATTTATTTTCCTGGGTTAAAGCCCTAACACCTTCGCATCTTTACTTGAGTCTTGATGTCACAGCATGATAACAGAAGAAGCTCTGCAGGAATAGAATAATTTAGCAGAGTCTCTGCAGAACATCTGAACAAATGTTGATTTCAAAGACAAACTAGTAAATATTTGGGGGGAGCTGGCAAAAATTATGAATATATTCATACTGTAAGTCTGGAAATGGAATGAAAGATTAATTTTGAAGAAATGCATTTTATAAGATCATTAGATGACACCAATATCAGAACCATTGTAAATAAATATCAGAACCATGTAAAAAAAGATGTTGAGACTCTAGAAAGAGTGCAGAGAAGATCAACAAAGATGATTAGGGGATTGGAGGCTAAAACATAAAGAACAGTTGCTGGAACTGGGTATGTCTAGTCTGATGAAAGAACGATTGAGGGCAAAAGAAGAATGGAACGGCAGAGAATGAGGTGTCTGGATGGAGTCACTGAAGCAGTCGGTGTGAGCTTAAATGAACTCCAGGGGACGGTAGAGGACAGAAAGGCCTGGAGGAACGTTGTCCATGAGGTCATGATGGGTTGGACATGACTTCACAACTAATAACAACAAGTCTGATGAAAAGAAGGACTAGGGATGAGGTGATAGCAGTGTTCCAATACCTCAGAGGCTGCCACAAAGAAGAGGGTGTCAAGCTATTCTCCAAAGCACCTGAAGGCAGGACAAGAAGCAATGGGTGGAAACTAATCAAGGAGAGAAGCAACTTAGAACTAAGGAGAAATTTCCTGACAGTTAGAACAATTAATCAGTGGAACAACTTGCCTCCAGAAGTTGTGAATGCTCCAACACTGGAAGTTTTAAAGAATAGATTGGATAACCATTTGTCTGAAATGGTATAGCATTTCCTGCCTAAGCAGGGGCTTGGACTAGAAGACCTCCAAGGCCCCTTCCAACTCTATTATTCTATTCTAAATATATTTTTTATGGTATTTATTTTTTAAAAAAAATTAAACTCAATTATATTTTATGTGCATAATAATTATTTATAGTCTCCCTCCCTCCATAAAGGATTACTGACTGGCAAATATATATCCATGCCAAAAAGAATAGATTTTTACGGAATCTTTACTGAAATCTCTTATTAATCTTTTACTAATTGAACTTCCACTGGTACACAGGAAATATGTGCCAGATTGTAATCCTGAATATTAGCTTGTATTAATTTGTACTTGATCCCATATCCCACAAGAAAATAAAAGGCAGATGTCAAACTGTGTTGAATCCTTCTAAGAATTATAAAGCTATTTCCTAAAACGTAACATACAGAAAGTAAGTTCGGCTGGTTGTTTGGCTTTGATCTGGGTTCAAGAACTACCTTTCCTATTGCGATAGATGTGATTGAATTATTGCTTCAATAACAGAAGAATATAATACACAATATTATACTATCTTAATAGAAGCATTTTCTAGTAGATTAGAAAGTAGGGACCTTTTTAATATTTAGTTAGACTTTGTGAATTGTCCCTAGATTTGATGAATCAGTATTTGGCTTTCTGATAGCTGTTGTTTTTTCACCAATGATTTATATAAGTGACTGAAATGTTTACAAACATCTCTGCAAAAATAATAATTAAATAGTTAGCCTAACTAATGATTTTTAATGCGACTTGGCTAATCACATTAATGCGACTGCGTTTTGGTTAATCATTTCCAAATGTTGTGTATTTGCTGTTCTAAGGCTGGACTGCAGAGAAAATAGATTTGAAAGGGTGAGGAAGTCTGGTAGTTTCATGGACATTTTCATGTCATTTTCCTGGAACAATATAGAAGTGGCATTGGTTTCTATATTGTGACTCCCCCCTCACTCCCAGTCTAGTCTAAATTTCCTTTAAAATCGGTCTTTTTTAAACAGGCACCTTCCAGAGATGCTGAACAGCCATTCCTATTGTCCACACCAAAAAAGACCAAAAAGTCATTTTGCTAAGGATAATGATTGTTATAGTCTAATATATATTATTGGCTTGTGCTGGGGGAGGTGCCTTAAATTATTAGCAAATGTATTGAATGCCTGTGTTCTTTAGCATTCTCCTGCTGGCAAGCTTATGAGCTTCTGCTGAACTAACCCTTAAAGAAATATTTTAGATTTTTTTTTTTACTCCCCCTTCTACTTCAATTGTTTTCAAAGTAGTAATATCAGTGGGGGATCCTCATTAATATTCATTGTAATGCATTCACATTTGTCCTCTCATCCAATCCATATATTACAAAACATACCACAATGGTTTAGAGTGGGAAAAGCTAGAAAAAGTGTTAATATTTTGTTTGTAATGGTTCAAATAAAGCATTTGAAAGTGCTCTTAATCATGAATGATGATAAAATAGGAACATTTTTATTTTTAGTTAACACACCTCTTAGATTCTACCTTGTGCTCTGTCAAAACAATACTTCACATTCACTCTGGCTAAACAATAGATTCAACATTTGATTCAAACAAATTGTTTGCATCAGTAGATCATATAATGCATTACCAATATATATATATATAGAGAGAGAGGAGTAATTTATTAGTCTAATGTAAAATAGTTTTCAGCCCAAACATCATTTGGAGAGTGGAGAAAACTAGAAATGATGCCGTCTTTTCTTAATAATGTATTTAAGATTTTGGGCTATGAAACAATTATTCACTAAAGCCATTCTTTTTCTCTTTAAAAATCCTTTTAAATATGGAATGTCAGTCCTTTACTAAAAAGAGAGAAAGAGAGAGAGCGAATCAGCTCAGATGCAGCTGCAGTGATACAAAAGAAGAGATTATACAAAAGGGAACAGGTTGGAAATGTGGAATATAAGGGGTATGGATCCTTTATTCGTCCTTAGAATTGTGATTAAAATGAAAAGGTTAATAAAAAAATTCCTTGTAAAGATTTGAGAGAGCACTTCTAAAATATGCTTTAAATGTTATTAATTTAAAGAAGGACCTTTTCAGATTGAGGCGGAATAAAGAATTTAAAAAAACAACTCATTCCATTTCCCACCCCTTTGAAATATTTATAATGCTTGGATTTGGGTTTTTTTCCCCCCAAATAAAAAAGTAACAAATGTAGTGGAGGAGTTTGTAGGACCACATGCCTACATGCTTGTGTATGCACATACACTCATGGCATATACCGATATAATTAACAAAAATGAGTCCTGGATAAGTCTTTTTTATATGTGGTTTCTTTTATATGTGGTTTACTGCAAGTTTAAGTCGAATGGCAAGAGGAAGTCTGGAATTAGAGTACTCTTTTGGAATCCACTACTGAATTGAATTCAATTGAATTGAGAATTGAATTATGTCTAAGTCCTTTGATCATTTGTCTTCAATACAGAGAAAAGAAACATTTAGATATGCACCAAAAAGTTTCCTTGTTGAGAACAATGGGAATTTCTCAAATTTTCAGTAATGATTGGATAAAGATCATTGGCTGGCCTTTCAGGGAAAAAAATGGCTTTAAGTAATCGAGCATTTTTTCAACCATCTGTAATTATTGTGCTATTTCTATGTAGTTCTCAGATAAATTCTGCAACATTCTGATAAACGTGGTACACATCACAGCCCAACACTGATAATGGTGCATGAGGCTTATATTTTAAAAGTCAGAGATTAGTGGGAATAGGAAATAAACTTATTCATATTCCTCTTTTGGCATAATTCAGTATTACAAAACTTCCTTTTCATCTTTTTTTTCTTAGTTATGAACTTTTATGGTATGTGTTTCAATTCCCTTCTTGATATATTATTAGCATTCCTATAAAAATCACCAAAATATTCTTTCTAGTACTCTCTTCAGTTTCATCTTATATTATGTCAGCACTTTTATTTTTAATTCTTTCTATTTCCTTTCCTGGAGGTTCTTTGTTTAGACCTTTTCACTCACTTCAAAATTATTTTATTTCATTCAAAATTACTCTATCTATTCATGCCATCTGACTGAATAGTATTTTCCTTGATCTTATTCAGAATGTCACACACAATTTTTCCCCGAACTCTTGTCTGGAATGTAAAATATAAAATATGATCGACCTATGAATTCTTACTTTCCTATACATCAGTGCTTCTTAAATGTCAGTGTTTCTTCCTATACGTCAGTGTATTTCGCTGTGCCCTCAAAACCATGTTGTTCCGCCAGGCTGGGCTATCAATATAAAGATTTTAATTGGTTTTAAATTGGGTTTTTAAATTCGGGGTTTTATAAATTGGGCCTACTATTTAATAATTTTAATTATTTTTAAATATTGTCTTTGTGTTTTTAATTAGGCTGTACATCGCCCTGAGTCCTTCGGGAGAAGGGCAGTATAGAAATAAAATTAATAAATAATAAATTAATAAATAATAAATAAATAAAGTATGAACCCCAGGGAATTACCCCAACAGCCTCACAGGGATCCACAAAATGAAAATTATTTGCCAAGCTATATTGAAAAATAACTCAATATTAAAATCCCACTAAATGATGATGAGATGAGGTAGCAGCAGATCTGTCCATTTTGATTTCTGATATAACCATCAATAAAAATAGCTTGTACAAACAAAAGGCCCAATATGGGGTTATGGGAGGGAGGGCATGCGCATGCACACTCCCAAAATGCAATGCAAGCGCCCCCATGCATATGTCCCGCCCCCGTGCATGTGCCCTGCCCCCCTTCACATGCACATGCATATCCCCTGAATGCCCCCCGTGCATGCGCGGCAGAGACCTGAAGACCGGGTGGCCAGCGGGTTGTGCACGCGCATGCACTGTGGAGCTAGGCTGGGGCGATGGCTGGTGTGCCCACAGAGAACACTCTATGTGCCACCTGTGGCATATGTGCCATAGGTTTGCCTTCACGGACCTAGGCAATTACAGTAATTAGATACACAGTTGGAATAGTGGAGTGGACTGAAGCGGAACTAAAGGTCCTGGATAGGAAGATCAGAATAATAATCACAGTGAATCTTGCCCTTCATCCATGCATCGATGTTGACAGAGTCCACTTACCAAGGAGCATAGGTGGGCATGAAATCTTGAAAGTACACCAGACAGTTGAAGAAGAAGAAAATGACACTGGAAGAATATTTAAAAGATAGTGAATAAGATGCACTGAAGCTAGTACAACACGAAGATTTACTGAATACCAAAGAGCCCAACTGACCTTTAAGAAAGACTAAATGAAGGACAGAAAAGAGACATGGCAAGGCAAAGTAGTACATGGCCACTACATTAAAAAACAAAACAAAACTAGCAGCCAAGCAGATAACAAGATCTGGCAATAGCTAAGAGCAGCAAATGTGAAGAATGAGATAGATGTGCTAATTCTGAATCCAACAGAGCAAGCCTTTAGAGCAAATGCATAGAAGGCTAGAATTGAGAAGACAGCAACTGACAGCAAAGGCTGCCTCTGCAAAGAAGTGGAAGAAACAGTGGATCACCTAGACACTGCTGTAGGAAGATCATGCAGATTAACAAATAACAGCAGGACAAAGTAGCAGCAATGGTGCGTTGGAATATCTACAAGAAGTACCATTTGCCTGCAAACCACAAAATAGACTAAATAATCGAAAATGAAGGAACTAAATTGCTCCCGGATTTTAGAATTCAAAAAGAGAAGCTCCTGCCATATAACATCCCCGACTGAGCAATTGTCAATAAGAGACAAAAAAAAAAAAAAGAAGTCTGGATAGTGGACATCACAGTACCTGGAAAATAAAAGAGAAAAAGCTGGAGAAAAAAAAACAAAATACAAAGAACTGCAAATAGAACGACTGTGTCAAAATAAAGTAGTATAGATAGTGACAAGCACCTTGGGTACAATTCAGAAAATCTGGAGTATTGACACTATTGACAAAATCACCATTAGCCAAGTGCAAAAGTAGCTTTATACATCCTGCCAAGATTCCTTTAACACCTACCAACTTCATCATCTGCCTATCCTGGGTCCTTGGTAAGTAGATAAAATGCCAAATCTGGTCTGAAAATTCGATTGACTGTGTGACCAATCATAATAATAACAATTCACTCTTTTTAACATATCCGTAGCTCTTTCCTGCATACATAAATAACCTAATCTTCACCATTCTGCATATATTCAGCTCCATAAGATCAGGCCCATTTCATTGAGATTGCCCCTTTTCTCTTTGTTGCATAAATACACTGCATATCTAGTGTTCTTTCTTTTTTCATTTCATCTGTTAATTTGTGCTCTTCATCATTTACTCCTCCTGATTTCCAAAACTCAGTCCTTCACATGCAGTGGCTTTCTTCAGAGGGGGCCTTCTCCTTTTCTCCACTCAAAGTTTCCCTAATGCTTTTGGTAATATAAATAGACTAGACTAACTGGCCTTAGTTGCATCCATGCTAATGCAGCATTAATGATAAGGACAGCGCCAGCCAGTTTGTGTACTTTTTGGTTTTTGTGACACAAGAATGACCAAAGCCAATTTTACCTCAACCATTCTCTGTGGAAGCTAGGATCACTACTGTAAAGCCAACATAATTTTGTCAGTATCCAATCAACTAGGATGTACCTACAGAATCTAAAAACTCTACTGTCATTCTAGAACTTCAAATGGGTTTACTGTTTTTCAGAGTTCAATATTCTTAAAGGAGGATGATTTATCCTCCTGCCCTCTGCTGATGCTTCTGTACCCTTTTCTCTTACTGGCAATTTCTACCTACCATTCTCCGCTGCCTATTACCTTCCTTGCCTAAACTATTCCTAACTGACTGAAGTTGTATTTAATGACTGCAGCACATGAGAACGCAAATGGATTTCAGGGAAAGTTAATCTTCAGTCCATGCATGGTTGGCCTGCTGGGTCTTTCAGGAACTATAAGATTAGGTGAATTGGCTGGGAAAGTTATTTTGGTTTTAAAACAGACAGTGCAAACCATGATTCCCAACCTGTTGGACTACAACTTCCTTAATCCCCAGCCAGCTAGCAACACATTTGGTGGGCAGTTATAAGGGAGGGGTAAAATAAGATGTTTACTATTGCATTTGTTATTTTAAAAAAACAAAATGTTAGAAATCCTATAAAATAAATATAAAACGGAAATCAGTGAGTGTTAGGAACCCATAGCAGTATCAATATCATCTGAGAAGATTGGGGAGAATAAGAGCATTTTCTTAAGCATTCTCCATGGTCACAATCCTGTGTGTTGGAGATGGCAGGCTGGGACTTTCGTATCAGTTGGCCTCAAAGCCAACCTCTCTCTGTGTGTGCTGTTTGTGTGGGTCTTTGGATGTGTGTGTGTGTGTGTTAAGATGTGTGCAAAAGCTTCACAATATCTGGAAAGAAAAAAGAGACAAAACAAGAAGGTGCTTAAATTAAAGCTGCCTCGAGGCCGTAGCAAGTTCTGGGTTGGTGGGTTTTACAAGACTACTTACTATGCTATTCAATTAAAAAAGAGAGAGAGAGAGAGAGCAGTTACCATAGCAACCCTCCCATCTAATGGCTCTTGTGCTAACTCAGAGATACAAAGCACCTTCTTACAGAGATGCAGTGACCAATGCAGAATGTTGTGGGAAGTTTTATGCTCCCAGCAATGCTTTAAAGGGGAAGGTGCATCTTCCAATAACAAGGCACATTTATGTCTCTGGGCTGTAATCTGCTTTTAGAACTACTTGTTTGCCTTCCCCTGTTATCTGTGTATTTGTTTGCAATTCTCTCTCTCTCTCTCTGCCTTTAGATATACGGTGAGATATATAGCTCCAGTAAAAAAAAGAAAAGAAAAAAATTCCCATTTGTGAGATTTATAGTACATTTTCTCTGAAGTGAAGTATTGAGCCTGCCAAGTCAATATAGCTTATTCCCAGCATATTTAGTTTTGAAGTTTCAGGTTGCCACCTGAAGCATTATTATCTGGACATCAACTCCTCAGAACATAATGGGGCTTTCTTTTATGTAAACATTTACAGGAATGTGCTCTTAGTCCATAGGTAAATGTCCTTCCTTCCTTCCTTCCTTCCTTCCTTCCTTCCTTCCTTCCTTCCTTCCTTCCTTCCTTCTTTCCCTCCCCACTCCCTCTGTCCCTCCGTTCCTCCTTCCTTCCTTCCTTCCCTCCCCTCCCCTCCCCTTCCCCCTCTCCCTCTGTCTCTCCCTCCTTCCTTCCTTCCTTCCTTCCTTCCTTCCTTCCTTCCTTCCTTCCTTCCTTCCTTCCTGTAACTGCTATTTCATTAAACCAGCAAAATAGAAGTCAGAGTTGGTACACTAATAATGGTATTCAGAAAATGCTTTGAGTTTATCAGTAAAGCACACTTGTTTTTCTGAAAAGGGTTTTTATCAGAAACTGGCAAAAGTGGGAGAATATGATTTTCAGAAAATATTCAAAACGTACCTCTTTCTATTTCTTCGAACAGAAACATTTCTTTAATGCAGGGTGGGAAGTAACCTTTCATATACCTGAAGCTATTTGGGGAGATGAGAGACAGCCAAGAAATATCGTGCATGATGCAGTGATAAAACAATATCACTGAAATGGTTGGGCTACAGTTTCTGAGGAGGTTTTGAGGGACTATTTTTCCTCTAATGTGTTAAGCCTAAAAGAAGTCTTGTTCTGTCTTATAAAAAGGCAAAATTGGCAGAAAATAATGCCCTGATTTTTCTGTAACTTTTTCCTGAAAATCTGTGGTTCGATTTTTAGGATTAACAAAAAAGAGATTCGGGGCTACCTATGTAAAAGCATGAATTGCTCATGTCTGCTTTAATGGGAATTAAAGGATATGGTAGGGTAAATGCACACATTATGATACATAAGTTCATATGTTCCAGTGGCTGATTCCCTCATTGCCATCATTTATGCATCAACTTACAATGTTAACTTATTCTGGAGAATTTATGAAAAGAAGAAATCTGTGATTCTCCAGACATTGCCTTTGGGGACTAGACTAATGGAAGGTGGAATTCAAAAGTTCTGGAGAGCTACAGCTTCCCACTCTTAATAGATGTGAGCCATATCAATGAATCTGATATTGCATCAAACTTTCTGATCTGTTTGGAAACCCTACCTTTAACAGATTATGATCGACTCTCTCAAAGATTTAAACATTTACATAACAATAGGTAGTTCTCGATTGAAAGCAGTTCATTTAGTGACCGATCAAAGTTACAACAGCACCGAAAAACATGATTTATGACCATTTTTCACACTTATGACTATTGCAGTATCCCCATGGTCATGTGACCAAAATTTGGATTCTAGGCAACTGGTTTATATTTATGATGGTTGCAGTTCCCCAGGATCACATGATCACCTTTTGCGACCTTCTTACAAGCAAAGTCAATGGGGAAAACCAGATTCACTTAACAACCTTAGAATAACAGAGTTGGAAGGGACCTTGGAGGTCTTCTAGTCCAACCCCCCCATTTAGGCAGGAAACCCTATACCATTTCAGACAAATGGTTATCCAATCTCTTCTTAAAACTTCCAGTGTTGGAGCATTTACAACTTCTGGAGGCAAGTTGTTCCACTGATTAATTGTTCTAACTGTCAGGAAATTCCTCCTTAGTTCTAGGTTGCTTCTCTCCTTGATTAGTTTCCACCAGGGGTGGGTTCTACTTACCTTTACTACCAGTTTGCAATGGGGCCACGCGTTCATGCTTGCTTCGCTTGCGTGTGCGCGCTCTTCTGCACGTGCGCGCTCTTCTGCGCATGTGCAGAAGCGTTCTGATTATGTTGGGGTTGGTGGGCAGAGTCTCCCGCCGGTTTTACTACTGGTTCTATAAAACCAGTGCAAACTGAGGCCAACCCACCACTGGTTTCCACCCATTGCTTCTTGTCCTGCTCCCAGGTGCTTTAAGTTTAACCTTGTTATTAACTTAACAACTGCAGTGATTCATTTAACAACCATGGCAAGAAAAGACATAAAATGGGACAAAATTCCCTTAACAAATGTCTCACTTAGCAACAGAAATTTTGGGGTCAATTGGGGTCAAAAGTCGAGGACTACCTGTATTGTAATCACACTCTGTACACACGATCTCTGTGTGTCTAGAACATATTTCTGTGTGTGGATCTGTATCATCCCTAAAACCAATAATGAAAGCAGCGGAGGTGTTGTGGATAGGGCTATCGATGCAGCCATGTCCAAACGTTTGAACCTGAAAAGTCAAATGCAAAGTGACGGTAGAAGGTATTTAAAATTCAAGTGCTAGCTTTTTTTTTATGCATTAATGTATTCTGGAAAAAATGAATTATTAAGAGATTTGCATAGGCACAACAAAAGCCAATTTAGACAAGCAAGTTTACCCTGAAGCGTTTTGCCACCTTTCCTTCCCAATCTTTTCCAAACACTGCTAAAGACTTTTTCCCCTTCAAATTTGGGAGGAAAAAAAATGCATTACTTTTACTGAAATTGTTTCCTTAAAAATGCTTTTCAAATGATTGGGAACCAAGTATTTTTCCTCCTGTTCAGATCTTTTCATGGTTTATATTTTCATCACTTTTATAATGTGATGACATTCGATTTTTTTCTCACTTTGCTTTTTATCTCAGCAATTACTTCTGTCATCTAGTTTTTAAAATACACATTTATTATTTAGAGGTCAAGGAGGGAAAAAAAAGAATTGGTTCTGCTTTTCTCTTTCTAACAGATACCAAAAGAGAACAAGAATTGGTACTATTCGACTCTTCAGAAGTTTACTCTGCCTGGTGTGTTACATTTAAATGACCAATGGCAGAATAGCAACAGAATAAAGAAAGTTTATTTATGAATTGCAAGCCAGTTTGATTCTCAAGGGTATTTTACAGAGCTATCAAGGTAAGTATAAGGCAAGGCCTCTATGATTGGCACATTTTCTTTTACTTATTCAAAGGAGACACTGAAACATGTTTTTTAAAAAACTTTTGTACCTCATACACTGAATGAACAATGTACTGTCTTTTTCCTGACAGCATATATCCAAAAATATTTTTCTTTTCAGGGATGCCTACAAGATATCATAAAAAAATAATAATCAGTCGATTCATGGAATGCTGAAAGTTTTCAGGTATGGGATGGTAAATAGCAATTGTCAAATAACTGTGGATTAACTAAGATTAACTAAGATTAACAGGTGAGTTGGTGGGGGACAAAAAGTCAGACCTTTTGAAGCTCTGCCCCCTTTCTACAAATGTTGCATATGTTTTTGGACTTTTTTTCTTTTTCTTTTGGCTTTCCTGGAGTTCCTTTTCAGAACTAAGGCCAATAGGTTGAAACTGCTCTCTGCAACCGATCACTATGTTGAACACATTTAGGAGCTAGAGACAATGTGGACAAAATACAGTAGAGAAATGTGTGTTGGTATCTTTGTAATGTTTTCAAACAAAATGTGTGATAATGGTTGTAGCATTTCGGTTTTCACGTGTGAATGGGTTATTTCACATCCCACAGGGCTTTCTTATTATATTTCGTCAGGATGGATCCACTCTGCTTCAATACAGCCAATGGCAAGAGAACAAATATTGTGTAGGCAAAATGAAAGGGCATGCAATTATTTCTTAATTCACTGTTCATAGGATAATTTATTAATTTTAGACCCAGCGAAGAGGTCTTATCTGGTGTCCTTGTGTTGGACTCTGTGACCCACAGAAGCTATGATTTGCTTCTAATTTACTTCACAAGGGTGTTTGGGATTTCTCAGATGAGTTGAAGAAGATAGGAAGAAAACATGTTTCCCTTATCTCTCCTGGGTGGCATTGTATGCAGACTGTAAAAGCAATTGGAGTAAACACAAGTGTAAAACAGACAAATGGGAAGGAGCAATTTTGGTAAACAAGAAAAAGCCAGTTTGTTCTACAAAGCACGATAAACTTAGCTAAATCTGATTCATGAAATCCAAATTAGTAAATAATGCTAAGTAGTGGTTTTGGATTATCCTCGGAAGCCATGCCTTTAGTTATGCCTGTCATCCCCTGATATTGGCCCGGTCTGATTGCTTTTATGCTCTCACATAGTAATCCTCCTGGTGGCACGATATTATTACACCACCTCCCCTGATCATTCTTATTGCAGCTTGCAAATATCGCAGCATGTGGAATAACCTCTGTGCCAGGCATCAAACAGAATTTGCCAGAACTCCTTGAGGTAGCAATTCTAGAGAATTGCTTTCATGAGTAACCATGAAAATTGCTAGAGATGAAATCATCAGGATTTGTTATTTGTTCCTCATCTTATATCCAGCAAGTGAAATTTCACACTGATTTCCTGCTTTTTCTGGTCAACAACAGGTAGCAACCTCGTAACACACACACACACACACACACACACACACACACACACACACATGGACACGGACACATCCTGTTTTTTCCTCATACTGTAGAGCAGCTAAAGGTGCTCTTTTAAAAATACTAGTGGAGAAAAATTTCTTTCTTTTTTGAAATAGGTATATGGATTCACAATTAACACTGTCATAATCCAGGCAAAAAGCTATTTACTTTCAGTTTCTATAGAACAGCTTTCCCTGATGTGGCGCCTTGCAGACATGTCTCTCTACAATTCCACTGGTATGCTATCTGAGAATACTTGAGTAGGAATTCTAAACTGACATAAACTAGCATATCTACAAAGTACAAAATCTGGGAAGGCTGGAACAGGAAATTTTTTTTCCCTATTGCTGATAACTAATTTTGATTGCATGCAGCTTGTCCTGAGGACAAGAGAATGCTTTTTATGATCTACAAAAGACTAAATGCTTTGGACCTAGGATGTCATTATTCTCAGACATACCCACTTTTAATTTACAATAATCCAGGGGTGGGCTGCTGGGGGTTTGCAGGGATTTGGGAGAACCTCTAGCTAAAATTCTGTGCAGTTCAGAGAACCCCCAAATACCACCCCTGGCTGGCCCCACCCACCTCACCCCGCCCTTCCCAGGAGTCTCCATGCAGCCTGTTTTAGATGCAGGTAAGTGCAGGGTGTGCAGAGGCTCAGGCAGGGGTGGGTTCTACTTGCCTTTACTACCGGTTCGTAGCGGGGCCGCATGTACGCGCTCGCTTTGCTCACATGCTCTTCCGCACATGCGCAGAAGTGTTTTGATGGCGTCGGGGTTGGTGGGTGGAGCCTCCTGCCAGTTTTACTATTGGTTCTATAGAACCAGTGCGACCCGGGGGCAACCCACCACTGGGCTCAGGGAGGGCAAAAAATGGGCCTACTGGAAGTTTGGGAAGGCCAGAAACGAGCCTGTTTCTGGCCTCCAGAGGGCTTCCGGAGCCTGGGAAGGCCATTTTCGCCCTCCCGGAGGCTCAAGAAAAGCCTCCGGAGCCCAGGAAGGACAAAAACACCCTTCCATGATGCAAGAGGCCAACTAGGCCACACCCACCATGGCCACACCCACCAAGCAACCGGACAGAGAACCCCTTGATAAAATTTTTGAAGTTCACCCCTGCAATAATCTTTAGAGATGTATTTTCAATTATAGCAACCATTTGAGGAACTTTCTGATAAAAGGAGATGGGGAGAAAAGTTGGCTTCTGTCCAGCGTGCGGCTGGAATCAGTCAGATGTCTCCAATTAATTGGATTTTAAGAAATGAACATGCAACAATGACCTGACAAAAGAATTATTTTTGATACAAGTTAAGTGCCTGTGATTTGTCTTTTTAGCAACTTTTCTACTCTACTTGTAGGAAGTTCTGCTCAAGAATGTCCATCTTCACTTTTTTCCCTTCTTCATCTTTTCGTTTTGCTACTCACTTCACTTGCATTCATATCCTGCTTCAGTTCTTTTTATACAGACAGACATTTGGATGCATATTTATTTTATCTCCTTTTTAAAAAGCTACTATCTATGGCCAAGGATGGCTGTATAGAAAGAGAGAAGAATTTATCATATAGATGTGACCAATTACATTTGAAGCAAGAAAGCTTTGAACATCTTTCAAGAACTTAGTGCTTAATATTACTTCTTTGCTTTGTGCATTTACACTAAGGGACTTGTGGGCATAATACAGTAATCTCTCGAGAATTTTGAAACTGTCTTTGTGATCATTTAAATGCATGTGGGATGGTTCCTTGCAAGATAATTATTAGGATGCACAGCCCAGGTTGTTCCATATAAAAAATAGGGTAAGAAATATATCTCTTTTACCCTCTTCTATTTATGCCTATTTGGATCAGGAATACATGTTCCATTTCTCTTCATTGCTCTTGCTCTCTCCCTCTCCCTCCCTCCCCCCCTCTGTGTGTGTGTGTATATATGAGAGAGGGAGGGAGGGAAAGGGATCACCCTAAAGCTTTCTTTTGTTTTGTTCCTGACAATGTCTGTGACAGATACTTTTCTTTTTTTCCCTGGCTATTAGAAATAGAAAGAATTGGGAAAGGAATGGTTCATAGTAAATGAATCCTTGAACTTAGGACCAAATCAGAAACACATGGACAGAATTAAATTTCTATAGAATTAAAGATCATCCCAAAGCTTTGTGAGAAAATCAGACAACTAGAGAAACAGAAAACACAAACATCGAGTTATGCATTTTCTCCATATAAGGAATCCTGCCAGCAAGGGAGAAATGTGAAGTGTAATTTTGGAATGGTCACTCTTCCTTCAACCAGGGGCTAGTTTTATTAAGGCTCTCAATTTTGTTTCCATTCAGAATGTCTTTGTAAGGATGTAAAGAAACTAAATAAATGCCGTTACGCTGTTTCACAGCTTTCATAGTATCAACCACTCTGAAAGATTTCTAGGAATGACTGGAAAGCTAGCTGAAGTCTAAAAACACAGAAGTTGTTACTTCTGATATCTATTCCTTAGTCAGGCATATGGAGTTTCCCAAAATCCCAGAATCTGACTCAAGCACCCCCAGCATTCTTCTCTTGCTGAGGACCAAAGCCCAAGCACTACCTGTCTGCCTAAAGGTGTTGCATACTTGCCACATACTGGAGTCCACAGGGTGACTGAATAGAAGAATTGACCTCTTGGCTTGGTTGTCAGCTTTATCACTGCTTAATATACAATGTATTAAGGGTTTTCGCTGGGTTTTCGCTCTGAAAGACGGAAATTAAAGGATACCTTCCCCCCACCTCTTACCTGAGGGCATACAAAGACCAAGATGCTCTTTTACAAAAATATGCTTGACTGTTACACTACTGTCACACAAGGAAAGACAATGCACACAATGAAAAATAATGTATGACAATGTTTCCTACAATATATATAGGAAACACACCACAGTACTAACGGGGGACTTTAATTACCCTGACAATAACTGAGAGATAAATTCTGCATCAAGTGGGAAATCGAACAGATTCCTGACCAACCTAGCTGACAACTTTGTCATCCAAAAGGTAGAAGAGGGAACAAGAGGGACAGCTATACTGGACCCAATTCTTACTAACAGAGAAGAAGTGATAGAGGGGGTTGAAGTTGCCAGAATTTTGGGTGAGAGTGATGATGTCATATTGGAATTCAATATAATGCAAACACAAACAATAGAATATAATCAGACCAGTGTCTTAGGCTTTAAAAGAGCTGATTTTAACAAACTTTGAGCTTCCATGGATGAAAATTTTAAAGAGAAAAAAATTATAACCAAAAGCAAAGTTATAAACAGAAGCCAACAGGGGTTAGTCAAAAACAGATCATGCTAAACAAATCTTATTTCATTCTTTGACAAAGTGACTACATTAGTGGACAAGTGAAATGCTGTGAACATAGTATACTTCAATTTCAATAAGGCATTTGACAAAGTAGACCACAACCTTCTTCTTAGTAAGCTAAAAAAAATGTGGAATAGACAGCATCACCACCAGATGGATCCTCTCCTGCTCCCCTCCCCCTCACTCACTTCCCCTCTTCCCCATCTACCTCCCAATGAATCCCTTTCTCTCTTCCTCTCTCCCTCCCTCCTTCTTTCCTTTCTGTCCCCCCTCCTCTCCATTCCCTTCCTACCTTTTCTTCTGCTTCTTTGTCCCATTTCCTTCCCTTTCCCCCTGCATAGTCCTCTCCCAGTTCCCTTCCCACTCTCTGTCTTTCATTCCTTCCACTTCCCAACCTTCCACCCCCTTCGATCCTGACTCTCAACCTCACTGTCATTCTATCTTTCACCCTCATTCTCATCTTAAACCTAACCCTAATCACAACCAAAGTTCTCACCCTTATCACCACTTCTGATATTTGGTTAGAAAAAGCGGGAAGGTTTCCCAGAATCCAGGCGCTTTTCTGAAGACCAACTGACCTCTTAGGAGCCATCTTCACTCTGACAATTGACATCACTGATAGTTTACCTGTCAGTTAGGGAAGGATGAAGTCATAAAGCCATCAGAATTCCCAAGGAGATGATAGGTCTCCTTTGGCATCCTATCAGATCTTACCAGATCAAGATATGTCACAATCTAGCTGAGGCTCCATTTCTTTCTGAACAACTGGGTGGTGATCACATGAATTTGTTGCCCTCAAACTCCGGCATCCCGAGTTTGGTGGAAAGCTGATAAAAAAAACCCTTGATCCCTGAATTTGAGAGAGATCCGTATATGCGGTACGTCAGTAAGCAAATGATCGAACAATTAAAAACACTGATTGCATGTGAGACTTGAACAGTAGAAACCATGGATTCTAGATAAAATTCCACAAATGGCAAATGGCTGGGTTTGTATCTTTTTTAAAAAAACTTGCAAGTATGTTGAGGGAATTCCAGAATAGGCTCTCTGTTTAGTGTTGAAAATGGGTTCTCCCATACCAAAAGAAATGGTCTTGACAAGAAGAAGAAGAAAAGTTTTGCAGAAATTAAAAACAGGCCTAACTGCCATGTTAAAAGTGCTAATATCATTTAAAAAAATAATAAATAAATAAATAAACAAATAACTTTATTGTCATTGTACGTGTATACACAGTATATCCATACAACGAAATTCACTTAACACCCAAAGACCAGGTCCAACACACATAATAATCCCCAAACACACTCCCACCCACCACAAATTCCCCACCCCTAAACCACCCAAACATCCACACAACAGACCAAGTAATGCTATCCAACAGCTCACTGATGGTGGCCCTTTAGTTCATCGTTGAGTGCAATTATAGCTCTGGGATAAAAACTATTCAGAAAATCTGTATCTTCTGCCAGAAGACAACAGTCCAAAAAGATTGTAAGCAGGATGGGAAGAATCTCTGAAAATGTTATGCAACTTTCTCAAACAGTGAGAGACAATAATGTAGCCTAAAATTTGAGGCAACAAATTCATTAATCATTTTGAAGTCAAAACAATGCCATAACTACTACTTGGTAAGTTAGAAAAATGTAGGATAGACAGGATCACCACCAGATGGATTCATAATTGGCTGACAAACCATGCTTAATATGTAGTCCTTAATATAATTACATTTACATGGAGGGAAGTAAGCAGTGTGTACCACAAAGATCTGTTTTACTCAATACTCTTCAATGTCTTCAAAAATAATTTAGATGAGGGAATCAAAGGGGAATAAGAGCCTGTAGTACAGTGGACTAAAGCACTGTTATTAACAACTGCTGCTTGCAATTACTGCAAGTTCAAATCTCACCAGGCTCAAGGTTGACTCAGCCTTCCATCCTTTCAAAGGTAGGTGAAATGAGGACCCAGATTGTGGGGGCAATAAGCTGACTTTGTATAAATATACAAAAGTATGTAGGCTATTGCTTAACGCATTGTAAGCCATCCTGAGTCTCCGGAGAAGGGCGGCATATAAATTAAAGCAAAAAAAAAAAAATCATCAAATTTGAAATG
Source organism: Pantherophis guttatus (assembly GCF_059756535.1). NCBI lineage: Eukaryota > Metazoa > Chordata > Lepidosauria > Squamata > Colubridae > Pantherophis > Pantherophis guttatus. Next base: position 150,758,764 of record NC_142065.1, read on the forward strand.
ACGCTAAACTGGCAGGAATAGCCAACACCCCAGAAGATAGGCTCAAGATGATAGATCTCATTGAACACTGTGTTCTCTCTAGCAAAATGAAATTCAGTGTAGAGAAAAATAAGATTTTACACTTAGGCAAGAAAAAGCAAATGTACAGGTACAGATTTGATGAAACCTGACTCAAGAGCATAACTGTGAGAAGGATCTTGGAGTCCTAGTGGACAACCACTTAAATATGAGCCAGCAGTATGTGGCAGTAGTCAAATAAAGCCAATGCACTCCTAGGTTGCATTAACAGAGAGATAGAATCATGTCAAGTATTAGTGCCATTTTATAAGTGCAACATTCTGCAGTGAATCTAATTATATTATTTTCTCAATTAAGGGTCCTCTTCATTCTATCACAGATGAAGTATTTAAAGATTTTATAATACTGTTGCTATCAACGGAGCAGAAACCAAAACAAAGGAGTTTTTCATTGATCATAATCTCCCAGCCAGCTACCTATACTTCTGACAGTTTATTTATACAGAGGCATGCCAATGTAACAGGTGTACAAGTTTCTCCCACAAAATAAAAATTCTCACTCTCACTGCATAATTGGCTTAAAAGATAGCATAAAACTCCCAGGTGTCTATTTTTCTAAAATATTGTTAGTATCTTCCCTATGAGCACTTTTTTGATGTAAAATGTTTTCATACAAATTTATCCAAAACCCTCAAAAAGAAGATAACAAGTTAAAGGAGTGGCTTTCCAAATAGCTGAGGTAAGATATTTTATGAGTGACCAAATTGGCATTCAAACCAGTAGTGGGATTCAATTTTTTTTACTACCGGTTCTGTGGGCATGGCTTTGTGGGCATGGCATGGCTTGGTGGCCATGGCTTTGTGGATGTGGCAGGGGAAGGATACTGTAAAATCTCCATTCCCACCTCACTCCAGGGGAAGGTTACTGCAGAATCCCCATTTCCTCCTGATCAGCTGGGACTTGGAGAATAGATGGGGGTGGGGGCCAGTCAGAGGTGGCATTTACCAGTTCTCTGAACTACTCAAACTTTCCGCTACCGGTTCTCCAGAACTGGTCAGAACCTGCTGAAACCCACCTCTGATTCAAACTCATATTCTGATTGGAGTGCTTTATGCAGTTCTTTAAAAAATGATCCTCTTTCTCTCACAATTTCTCATTGCTCTTGAATAGTAAAATTTGATACCCTGTGTAAGACTACAGGAGTTATATTTATTAAAGTTGGGTGATGCTTCACATTGTCAGACATAATATATCATTTTGTTAGTGTGTAAAGCTTGATTGGGTACTCACTAATCCTAGCACTAATTTGTGGAAGAGAAGAGAAGAAGCAACATAGTAGTAGCTATGGGGAAATAGTGGTACAAACAATATACAAGTAGATATGAAGCAGGGGTGAAATGGTCCCGGTTCGGACTGGATCACCCAATCCAGTAGCGATGGCAGCAGGTGGTTCGGAGAACCAGTAGCAAAAATCCCTGCATCCCCCCCTCCACCATGCCCAGCTGAGCCGCACGATCATCAGAGGCTTTTTTTTTACTTTTAAAAGCATTTTTCTACTTTTTCCGCCGAAAAAATGCTTTTAAAAGTAAAAAAAAAAAGCCTCTGATGATCGTGCGGCTCAGCTGGGATCGTCAGAGCCTTTTCAAAGCTTTTTTAAACCACCTCTTCCGCTGAAGAGATTGCAGAAAAAAATGCTTTAAAAGTCTCTCTGACGATCCCAGCTGAGTTGCCTGATCGGCAGAGGCTTTTCAAAGCATTTTTTTGCATTTGCAGAAAAAATGCTTTGAAAAGTTAAAAAAAAAAAATTGGCCACGCCTACCCAGTCACATTACCCCCCCTCCCCCCCACCAAGCCACGCCGACAGAACAGGAAGTAACCAATTTTACATTTCACCCCTGATGTGAAGTGTAACAGAGAATAATTTCTGGCTATCAAAACCTTTTTCAAAGATTTTTATTCCATTTTTTTCTCCATATACAACTGATGGTGGTAAACATTGATAATTCTTCCTTGTCCTATTTTCCCCATAACAACAAGCCTATGAGGTGAATTGGACTGAGAGAGTAACTTGCCCAAAGTCACCCAGCTGGTTTTCCTACCTAAGGCAGAACTAGAATTCAGTCTCCTGGTTTCTAGGGCAGCACCTTAAGTACTATATCAAACTGGCTCTCAAACTGATTGCTTTTTTCTAGCTTCCAAAGGGTTGTCGTGCATTTTGGCCTGTGATTTTAGAAACTGCATAACTGAAGTTTGATAGCTACAATTTGTTACCCATTTGCAAAGAATTATATCTTTATGGGAATTTCTCCATTTAAATTTGGAAGAAGTTGAGTTTTCCCGAATTACTTTAAGTTGTGATTGATCTAGTGCATGACATAGAACACATCTAACATAGTCAATTTTCTTTTTCTAATTTCCTTATTACAATAGGAAATCTCAGGAAATGGATAATTTGATTCTACAAATGATATTGAACTTGCAATAAATAAACAGCCACCTTCTGACAAAGTGATTCACTTTATCTCAAGGACACATGCACTGTCACTCGTTAACCCAGTCAAATGCAAAAGCTTCACTCTTTTCTGTGTTCATCCTGAAGATCAAACTACTGTATGTGCCATACTTAAAAAAAAAAAACGTTATCTAATATATTTATATTTAAATATTCTAGTTTCATTAACTCTTTGGAAGCCTTTTTTCTATCTCTCCTAGGAAGCAAAACTCCTCAGAAAAGAAACTTCTAGGGAAGGAAGAGCAAAATACATTTACAATTGAATCATCTGTACTATTTTAGAAATTTAATATGTGCAGGTGGTTATAGACGCAATGAGCCAATCTGTCAGGCCCAAGCCTAGAGACAGAATGAAATCCAATCAAGTGCAATCCTTTATTAGCTTACACCTAGTGGACAGAATCTTGCCATACTAAAGCTATAACTTTCTACCTATTGGATATATCCTGAGAGACTCTGGAGTGTGATTACCCTGAACTACTTCTTCCCTCCCCTATCCAACTCAGGACGGTGCAGTCTCTTAACGTCTATAACATTACCAGTCTTCTAGTATTTGATGGGTTGTCACATAGAAGAGGGGGTTGACCTACTCTCCAAAGCACCTGAGGGCAGGACAAGAAGTAATTGGGGGAAGATCACTAAAGAGAGATCCAACCTAGAACTCAGGAGAAATTTCCTGACAGTGGGAATAATTAATCACTGGAATGGCTTGCCTCTGGGAGTTGTGAGTTCTCTCTGAGAAAGTTTCATGTGGCTAAAAGTCCTCCCATCTTTTCCTCCTTCCATCACCTCATCTCTGCTCCTGAGCAATTTTGTTTTAATAAAAACAAAATTCAGGAAAATAAACACTGGCATGATATGCTTTCTGTTCTACCATCCAAATACTAGAGGACAAGGAAAGGCCTTCATCATTGGCCCAGATCAGGGATGTCAAACCCGCGGCCTGCAGGCTGGGTGTATCATGCGCTGGCCACCCCACCCCCATTTTAGCGAAGGGAGAAAAAGTCATGATACATCACGTGACGACGTGACGAGGTGAGTTTGACACCCCTGGCCTAGATCTTAGATGCTGCTATTTAAAAGGCCTTTCATTTCATCACAGCCAATTAAACACTGGAAGGAACAGGTTAATAGAGAGCAAGATTACACATAAAGCATAGATCAGTAGGCTGTTGAGGAAGAACCTCAAGCCCACATTTTGTTCCCCACCTTCCTCACATTTTACTACACCCTGGGAATAAGAAGGAATAACTGTAATTACATTTCTAGAAAAGTGGGAGAGGTCTTGAAATGACTTCCAAGGAGGAATTTGAGAATGTGAACATTCTCATATGAATATGAGAAATTAATGATTTGAGTACCAAATAATTTGTGCTGCCTTTAGTGATTAGCCATTCTTTAGCCATTCTGGAAAAATCAATATTACACCATGCTCAGAGCATTTCTTTTAACAGAATCAGGGATGTAGGCACAATGCTCTGTTAAAAGAAATGTTCTGTTTGAACATCTGAAGCATGGCATATTTTTTAAACAAAAAAAGTCCACCTGATAAAGAGGAACCATTATTTTATTCCCCTCCACTAGATATTTCACCCTTTTCTAACCATCCTTTTATTTTCTCCTTGTTTTACAGAAAAAAAATCATAGGCTAATTGGCTTTAGCTTTTCTAGAGCGGGAGTTGTAACAGTTGATTCATAAACATCCATAATTAAAGACAAACAAATAGTAAATCCAATTTATTTGTAATGATCCTTGTCACATTTGTATATTTCAACAAAATTTGGTCTTGATAAAGCATCCCAGTTCCATTTGTCTTTTGCCTACTTTTACAGGAAAGGAAAGAACAAGCATTAAGGGCCCTGAAATTCCCAGGAATCAAAAGGGAGAAACAATAAAATAGAAACTGCAAACTGCAAATGATTTCTGCTTTTGGGATCACATTTGTCATTTCGATTTATCGGTGAGTCCAATGCTTAAATAGCAGATCTTTTCCCATTATTTATCTTCCTGGCTAAGCCACAAGATACTTTTTAAGTAGCTAAGTTAAGTACCACTTCAGACCTGTCTTCCACTTACATACTTGTAAAGCAAGAACTTTTCCTACTAGTAAAAGGAAAAGTTACCTTTTTAAAAACCATTCTAGAGAAAATGTTCGCATTGATGGAGATACGGAATAAGGAAGGCAACATTAATGCAGCAAAGTATTCAATTTAAGAAGCCTACAATTTTTTAAAAAAACTATGAACAAGCAAAGGATTATTTCATTTTAATAAAACTTGCATAATATTTGTTGGGAGGAATTGAAATGTGGAAATAAGAAGAGTATGATTATAAAATAAACGCCAAATAATCTGAATCTTATTTAAATAGGGCTATACTGCCTCCATTCTTCGTCCAGACTAACATAGGTAGTCCTTGACTTACAACTGGCTATTTAATGACCTTTCAAAGTTATGACACAGTTTTAGAAAACTATTTACAACCCATTTTTGAAGTTATGACTGTCGGCTAGGGTCACATGATTGTATTTCAGGCACTTGGTAACTGGGTCATATTTACAACCAGTTGCAGCATCCCACAGTCACATGACCATGATTTCTGCAAAAAAAAAAGTCCTTTCAGAAGAATGGATTTGTTTAATGACCATGTGATTTGCTTTGTAACCGCAGTATCTAGCTTTATAACTATCGTAAATATAGTCATAAAATCAAGCTTGGTGGCATGGTGCCTTTACTTACTTGTGACTGAAATTCTGGGTTCCATTGTGGTTGTAAATTGTGGGCCAATAGTATCTTCTCTTTTAGGAATAAAAGCTGAGAACAATGTGTAATATCCATATCTGTTGTAGGGCATAACAACAACAACAACAACTTTACTCAGAACTGCCTACATACTCAGACGCTAACTTAAGTTCTTGGTTAGGACTTGAACTGTTAAGTTTTTATCAGTCCCAGACTGTGAATTGAATTGAAGAGTAAATCTTAAATAATAATAAAATAAAATAATAAAACAATAAAAGAAAACAAAACAAAATAATAGGAATAATGAACTACATCTGTGTATGAGAAAAAGACAAACAGAAAGTAGTTTGATCCTTGATTCTGGATCTTGACTGTGCAAGATCATCAGCCAACTCTGGGCTTTTCTAAATGCAGCAGTCAGATTTAGATCATCATGCTTTATCCCTTTGTAGTTGTTGTTAGTTGCGAAGTTGTGTCCGACCCATCACGACCCCATGGACAACGTTCCTCCAGGCCTTCCTGTTCTCTACCATCTTCTGGAGTCCATTTAAGCTCACGCCTATGCTTCAGTGACTCCATCCAGCCACCTCATTCTCTGTCGTTCCCTTCTTCTTTTGCCTTCAATCTTTCCCAGCATATTAGGCTCTTCTCCAGTGAGTCCTTCCTTCTCAATAGGTGGCCAAAGTATTTAAGTATCCCTTTGTAAATTTATACTAATGAGAAAATTCCCTGTTGTAATTGACATATAAAATAACTTTATCGGAAGACTATCTGTATGCCTAGGATTAAACAGTGAGGAATGACAGTTTTGGGCCACAGATATCCACTGATTTTACTCATAATACTTCCTCACCCCTCCCCTAACATTCCACATATTTCTAATTTAGCCCAATGTCTTCAGACAAAGTGTAGACATTTGGAGAGTAAGCAACACCTCTTAGACATAAAACAGGATTCTGCTCCAGTAATAATATACAACACTTCATCTTTTGTGTAGCAGTCAGAGCTGATGTAATGGTTCCCTTTATATTTGAGCTAATTTATTTTATTTATTTATTAATTTTATTTCTATACCGCCCTTCTCCCGAAGGATTCAAGGCGGTGTACAGCCTAATTAAAAACACAAAGACAGACAAAATTTAAAAATAATTAAAATTATTAAATAATAGGCCCAATTTATAAAACCCCAAATTTAAAATCCCATTTAAAACCAATTAAAATCTTTACATTGATAGCCCAGCCTGGCGGAACAACATGGTTTTGAGGGCACAGCGAAATACACGGAGATCAGAGATTTTACGAATTTCTGTATAATACTTCATAATACTGTATGTCCATATGTATCTTGTGAATTATGATATTCCAAAAATAATCTATAATTTTTTTCCTGCCTCTCCTCAGAAATACAACATTGGCTGAAATGTATGCCTGAAATACAGCATGTAAATTCACTAAAGTTCTCTATCATAATATTTAAATAGCCTTTAGAGCATTTTTTAATTGTTCAAAGCTCTTCGTATACATTATCTCAAGAATTACATCATTAGTCAAATCTATTTCTAGCCAACCTGTTTTCCCTACATTGTTTGTTAGAAGGCTTGTATTTTCAGACTTTCTCCAGATCTTCAATTCCGTGCAGGAAAATGAGACATTTGACTTAACTGTCATTTGTTGATGGAAATACATTTTTTCCCTACTAATTAATGCAAAGGCTGTTTGGCAATGCATGAACTGTATGTACTGTTTCAAAATGTGCTTCCTTACTCTGCTTTGGGTTTCTACTGAGAAGGAAACATTGAAAGTAATCTGAGCTAGAATCCTGTGTACCAAGTCCCATCTATATAAGAATGTAATAGTGGCCAAGGCCTAGATTAATGGGGTCAAAAATAATCAAGTTATATAAATGATCGTACTGGGTCTGAAGAATTTCCAGCATTATGCATGCAGTACAACAGCTATTTTGCAAATTCAGGATCAAATAGGAGCCAGTTCATTCAAAAGGGCATGGTGGAGACTTTACATAAAGAATTTTGCATGCTTTCAACACCATCTGAAAGAAGCACCCGATCATAATTAGGATGTTTGATTTAGCACGAGTTTTGAAACAGACTAGAAGGCCAAGCAATGCATCAGAACAAAATGACAGAAAAGAATTAAGAATGAAAATACTTTTCACTTTAAAGTTAAGCAGCTCGGGGTATGCAATCCAGAGAAAAGACCCCTGAATGAATGGATAGTTCAATTTGTATTATTGCTCTTCTGAATATCCTGTCCCCAGGCTTGTCGATTTTGACCTGGCCCATAGCAGCAAATTCATCTGCGGTAAATATCGGGTAATAATGTTTCTCTCAGGGCTCTTAGAGCTAATTACAGCTTATCCTCCCAATGTTTCTGCAAAATAGGTTGGATCCTGGGAGACCACCCTGTAAGGACAGTACTGATCAGGGATTTGATCTCAGGTGTGAACTGCCTCATTCTATTCATCGTTGCTGCCTTGGTGCATGTCCATATTAGGGTTCTTGTGCCTTTAACAGCTGAATAATAGGGAGAAGCACAGCAGGTGAAAGTTTTAGTGGCAGGATGTGGGTTGCAGAGATAAGAAAAGATCCATCTGTTCCATTTCTTGTGTGCTATTTTGTGGCTAAAGGCAAAGGAGTCTAACTGGGTCTCTCCTGCCGGGCTTTGTTTGCTATTTCCAGGTGGGGATGTTAGGAGAGGAAAAATGCTAATGAGATGGGGCAGGGGGTAAGGGTGGGAGAACTAGAGACTATCTAATCACTTCCCACTTTCTGAGCTGGTTGCATTTCTAGTTCCCAGTCTCAAGTTCTATCCAGGGGTGGGATCCTACCAGTTTAACAATCGGTTTGCTGAGCACGCGCACCAGACGCACATTGAGCACGCGTGCACAATTTGCAGAAAATTAAACTGAGAGCAAGGAAAACAGCTGAGAAGCGGCAATCCACTCTGCCTCCTCAATCAGCTGGGCTTCGGAAGCAGAAATATAGGTAAGTATAACGCAAGGGCGGGTGGGCCCACTGAAAGAAAGAGAGAACCCGTTCACTCATGGCTGAAAATCGGATCTAATGGTTCACCTGAACCGGTCCGAACCAGTAGAATTTCATCACTGCTACTCAATCAGTTTAGAATTCAATAACCATAGCGAAATTCCCAAAGTGTTCGTTTCTAAAATACGTTGGTTGTTCAAAGAAACACAATGCTACCCAAAAGCCAAGGCTCTTTTCATACTATGGATTTTTTTCATAGTGTGGGTCTTCAAGATAGCCCTAATAAACGTGAAACAAGTAAACGTGTAAAAACACATTTTGGGGGGTAACTCCTACTTTCAGGGCTGCATGATCTTAGCTTTTCTGTTCTATAGGGAGCAATGCTCAGATAGTGGACAAAAACTTTCTCAAGCGTGTCTCTAGGGCTTTTTTTTTGGTGGGATGCCATTTTGAAGAAAAGCTATAAAATTAAATTCTTTTTTAACCTGGTCCATGTCAGACTGTGGAGTTATAACATTTGTATGTTTAGGGCACAGAAGACAGACTACCCATATTCCATTATCAAAACACAGTCGACTTCATGAGAGTATTAACTGTACTGCGTTTTTTACTCTTGCTTTGGAAATCCACCAAGTTGTAAATGAAATAATTTCCATACAACATAACTTATAAAGGCTTTGTGATCCTATTTATCAGAAGGAGTGTGGCATTTAAAAATCATAGTTCCTGCCTGATCTACCCTGACATTAACTCCTATTATTCTAAACAGCGCTTACTGTTTGTGGAGGCAGGAACTGAACAGGCTCCCTATCCATTCACCAACATTTTCATCAGAGCTATTGTATGTATTTTCTGACTGATACATATTTACATAATTCGCAGTGCTGTAAACGGTTCCTGTTACTACAATAACTGAGCAGGCAGAAGCTGAACAGGTCCACCATCCATCCGCCATCACTTCCTACACATGCATAAATAAAGAGCAATTCTTTAGAGCAGCTTGATAGCTTGCTCTTTTGCTGTTCCCATCGTGAGTGCGGCTAACATGAATTGATCTGCTGCAGAAATGAAAATGATGTTATGCAGAACATCCCACATCAAGCTTCATTAACATTTGATGATGAAGCTTGAACGTACAGATGAACTGCCACATGATTCAAGCACACGGTAGATTGTTTCTTGTCATCTGAACTCTGCTTTCCCCAGTGACAGAAAGCTTTTATGTTCTCATGCCAGAGCAAATGGTTTCCTCCTTTCCTCTCCCATTCATACATTATAAATGGGTAGATTCCCCGAAATGAATGCCATGCCCTCTCGCCTAGAGATATAAGAATATTTTGCAGATCAACAAAATGGCTTCACCAGGTGAAAAATATGTCATGATTAACTGCTGATTATGATGGCAACTTCTGCATTTTGGCTTTTGATTAATATATTCAGCAATAATCACTTTGGCAGGTGAAAAAAATATATTCTTAGATGTTTCATGATCACAATTTAAACAAGCCAGTTATTCTCTCTGTGACTAAGCCATCTTAAATATTCAGGGAGACCATTGCATGAAGAAACTTTTAAAATTTATTTATTTACTTATTTATTACATTTTTGAACTGCTCATCTCCGTCATGACATTGAATGAGTTCAAAATGTGAAGTTGTTCTTTTAAATGCATCCTACAGACCTGTTTGCAATCTGGTGCTCCACTTAGACTCACGACTCTTGGTCAAAGAGCAAGTGGCAGTTGTAGCTAGAAAGGCCTTTGCACCACTTGGTATTGTGCGCCAGTTGCTCCTCTTCCTAGATCGAGGGGCTCTACACATGATCACTCATGCCCTATTTGTAATGGACTCTATATGGGGACTGCCCTTGAACAGTATCTGGAAACTTCAGCTGGTGTAAAATGCAGTGGTTCAGGCAGTTATGTGTGTTTCATATGTTATATCTGCCGGGTGGAGGGATTCAAATATTTTTACTACCGGTTCCGTGGGCGTGGCTTGCTGGGCGTGACATGGTTTGGTGGGCATAGCTTGGTGGACGTGGCAAGAGAAGGATACTGTAAAATCTCATTCCCTCCCCACTCCAGAGGAAGGATACTGCAAAATCTCCATTTCCTCCCAATCAGCTGGGACCCGGGAGGCAGAGAATAGATGGGGGTGTGGCCAGTCAGAGGTGGTATTTACCAGTTCTCCGAACTACTCAAAATTTCCACTACCTGTTTTCCAGAACTGGTCAGAACCTACTAAATGCCATCTCTGTCTCTGCCCCATGAGCTGTATTGATTACCAGTATGTTTCCTGGTCCAATTCAAGGTGCTGTTTTTGACCTTTAAAGCACTACCTAGCATGGGTGATCAGTGCGTGTGTGTGTGTTTGCCTTTCTCCAATAAGATCTGTTTGACCCACCAGTTCAAGCAGAGAAGGCATGTTAACAGGTTCCGTATGCTAGGGAGCTACATTTGACAGGCCTTGGGCAATAGGCCTTTTTGTCCACTGACACCCACATTATACAATAACTTCCCCCCTGAAGTGAGATTGAATTCATCATTTTTAAGTTTTCAAAGGTCCTGCAAGACCTGGCTGTGTGCCATTAAGCCTGGAGACTCTAAGGAAGTGGTGTACTAGTGAGATGGAAATTAACACTCTCACAATTTCCTCTTTTTAACTTTGTTTTTTATAGATTTTAAATATATTTTAAGCATCATCATCTTACATCCTGCAACAATACCGTTCATACCATCAAATACCACCTGTCTATCCTAGCCTTTGAGAAGGACCCGACAGGTAGATAAAAATGCCAAATCCAGACTAAACATCTGGCTGTGACAAACCATATTAACAGTTTTGTATTTACTGTATGACTAATTTTTAGTTCAGTTGTAGACTGCCCAGAGTCACTTGCTTTGAATGATGGGTAGCTATATAGAGAAAGGAAGGAAGGAAGGAAGGAAGGAAGGAAGGAAGGAAGGAAGGAAGGAAGGAAGGAAGGAGAGGGAAAGAAAGAAAGAAAGAAAGAAGGAAGGAAGGAAGGAAGGAAGGAAGGAAGGAAGGAAGGAAGGAAGGAAGGAAGGAAAGAAAGAAAAAGATGCAGTAGTGTAGACTATACTACTTGATTTTGATGTAAGTAGCGTAATTCACTTTACTGTCTAAAATGGGATGGTTCTGTTGAAAGCATGTAAGTGCCCTAAATCCAGAGCTTAATTGTTGAATATGTTTCCTCATTCATTTCTCCATTATTTGGGCCTTCTCAGACTTGATTAGGGTTATGCAGATCAGTTTAATACCAATCAGTGTCAGTGTCCACCAATTTTAATTTATTATAAAATATATATGATTCCGAACTGTTGTGTGTTTTTAAGTTGGTATTATATCTATTTTGCCTTTTATCTTATTTTATCTTATATGTATTTTTCTCTTTTATTGGAACTACTCAGAGTTACATATTGAGCAGTAAAGATTGATAAAACAAACGAATGAACAAATAAATAGATTTCAACTGTAATGACTATAACCAACATCTGCACCTGTGTTCTGTTAGCCAGGTTATAATTGTAAAGCTAGTTCTTTCATTCAGGCTTTGAGCCCAGCAACTTTCTACATGCAAAATATGTTTTTATACAGAGGGCTGTTCTCACAACTTTTCATATGTACAAAATGCACGGTTAAGCAACTAGCATGGCTGCAAAATGGGGGCCTTTGGAAGAAGGTCTATCCAGATATCCCCATCAGCCCATTGATCGGGGAAATATATATATATATATATATATATATATATATATATATATATATATATATATATATATATAACACACTCCCATCCAATCAGAGCACAGCCAACCCCCCATCCAATCAGAGCACAGCCAAGCTCCCACCCAATCAGTTCACACCCCCACTGGCAGTTAAAAGGAAGAAATAGCTGTGATCACACATTGCTCCTAGAAGCACGAAGCCGAAAACACAAGCCTGAAGATGATGAATGAGACTTCGTCAAAACGTCGCCAAGACACTTCCAATTTTACGCGGGAGAAAACCCGAATAACCAAAGACCTACATATATATATAGTTCTTACTGTAAACTCTAATGAAAATCACAATCAATTCTAAATATCACCATTTGTTAGGTTTCTGAGCATAATATATGTTTCTGGCTGCAGGCAATGTATAGTATGTGATGGTAGGTAAGTGATTATGGCTATGATGATGTGATGATGTTATCCATTCAGTCATGACTCTTGGTGATTCTGACGCCAGATATCTCCACATCTTCTGATCTTGCACTACTTCTTTGATTGGTTCTATACTTTGGCTGTGTCAGCTTTGATGATGTCCAGCCACCATGTTCTTTGGTGGCCTTGTTTCCTGTTAACCATTAACTCTTCCAAAGACAATTACTTTCTCCAGTGTATTCCCCCACATGACATGGCCAAAGTAGGCAAGATGCAGTTTTGTGACTTTTGCCTTCCAGTGACATGTCTGGTGTTGTGAGCTCCAGTTCTTGCTCGTTGATCACCTTTGCTATCCAAGATTATCGCTAAGAGTCAGTGGTGAAATCCAAATTTTTTTACTACCAGTTCTGTGGGTGTTGCTTGGTGGGTGTGGTGTGGCTTGGTGGGTGTGGCTTGGTGGGCGTGGCTTGGTGGGCATGGCAGGGGAAGGATACTGCAAAATCTCCATTCCCTCCCCACTCCTAGGAGAAGGATACTGCAAAATCTCCATTCCCACCGCACTCTGGGGCCAGCCAGAGGTGATATTTGCTGGTTCTCCGAACTACTCAAAATTTCCACTACCGGTTCTCCTGAACCTTTCAGAACCTGCTGGATTTCACCCCTGCTAAGGGTGCAACCAAACCCAGTGATTGACATCTAAGAGATGAGACAATCAGGCAGTTTTATTTTTCTCACAAACTATCAAACATCTTAAACGTTTGCATCCCTTTTGTAGCACATGGTCCATTTAGTCACTTATCACCTTACAAGGAATCTTTCAGATGTCACAAGACTGGTGGCAATAGAATTTGGCAATTCTTCATGCTGGGAGGTTTTGCTTCTTCTAGCCACTAGATGGGGCTATATGTCATTTCAAGTAAGGGCTTTCCTTTCTTTGGTTGTTTTTTGTTTGGGGGCTTCTAGTGGACTCAATGGAAAAACAACAGGCAGATAGATAGACCCTTATTCATGAGAAGAACTACAAGTCTACAGTAGATTGTGGGCATCTTGAGTTACCCTGTTGTTTCTCACTCAGTTATTTCTGAGCAAAATAGGCCAAATTGATGCTAAATGGACAACTATATGTGCATCTGAGTACAAGCTAGGATCTCCTTCCTAGAGATTGCATCCATATTTTCCACATGGAAAGAATGGCAATTAGAATAGTAATCCTATATATCCTTACTGGGAGGAAAATGTAATGCTTCTGAGTGTCAACTGATCTAAAATGGCATCCAGAAGCAAACCAGCAAAGGATATAATTTTTTTTCCCTATTGAAGACTTATGGACAGCTTAAAAGTTTGGGAAGGTATAAAAAAGTAGAGAAAATGTGACAATTAAAAAATTTAGGGGGAGATAATTTAAATAAGGACACACTTAATCCAGTTCCGAATACAAGTGCAAGGCTCCAGTTGGCAGGTGAAGGTATTTGAAACTCTTTTCTACTGAAAAAAGTTTTTTGCTTGCTAAGTTTGTGCATGAATCTTGTTGCTAAATGTTGTTAGGGAGAGAGGTGAACACATAAGAAGGATTTTAAGAGTTTTTTTTTAAAGTAAAAGTTGCATTAAATCTTATTTATACAATTAATACCAATGATGGTACGGTAGATATCTCATTTTTTATTGTCCACATCATTACAGTCCAAGTGTAAATTCATCAAATGATGAATTTTTTTAATGAAAGTAATGTATATAATAATCCTAAGAATGGCTCTGAAAATAAAAGTTGCATTAAATCTGATTTCAAGCTTTCTGTATAAAGGTATAGGTAATCCTCAATTCACGACCACAATTGAGCCTGAAATTTCTGTTGCTAAGCGAGACAGTTGTTAAGTAAATTTTGTCCCATTTTATGACCTTTATTGCCATAGTTGTTAAGTGACTCACTGCAGTTGTTAAGATAGTAACACGGTTGTTAAGCCAATCTGGCTTCCTCATTGACTTTGCTTGTCACAAGGTCACAAAAAGTGACACATGAGGTAGGACATTGTAATTGTCATAAAGATGAGTCAGTTGCCAAATATCTAAATTTTGATCTTGTCACCGTGGGGATGCTGCAATGGTCACAAGTGTGAAAAACAGTTGTAAGTAACTTTTTTCAGTGCTGTTGTAATTTCAAACAGTCAATAAATGAACAGTTGTATGTCAAAGGCTACTTGTATTGTTAGTATTGAACAGTGATGCAATATTTAAAGAGTTGGGCTGTGCCACTGCCATCAGACAGCTATTTTATACTGAATTGTGCAGCACATTATATCTACTTATGATTTTAAATTTAAATCATGGATCTATCTTTATACAAGAAAAATAAAGGAAAAAATGTCAAAGCAAATAAGGTTTCTGCAACTTGAGGCCCCAAACAAGAATTCTCCATCCGTATGGTCAATGTTCATATGGAGAACGATAAAGTACAATCTTGTCACTTGCTAACAAATCTAAATGTTCCTTCATTCCTAGTTCAAAATTGTCATCTAAGTGAGGTCTATTCTGAAAAACTAGAGAAAACTAAGATTAATCTTTTCCTCTTAGAATCCTTTAATATACTTTTGCCTGCAACTAAGCTATTTATATGTCTATATTTCATGTAATTCTGCAATGTCAGATGAGATAGTGAAGATTATCCTCCTAGAGGATTTGAGTTAAACTACCTCTTCCACCTGCTTATCATATAATGACTTGAAAAGTCTTTGAGTAATAGCAGGAAAGTGAAATGTAACCCTGTCCATCAAGTTGTGACAATAAAAACTTAAAAGACACACATGAAATATCAATCTGTTGGGATTTAATCTTGTATTCCTTAGTGACTAGATTTCTTTTCAGTCAGTAAGTGCTATGACCCTCAAAACAATCATGTCTATATACTGTTTATTGTTATTTGCATTAATAATGTTTTAAAGTAGAAGGTAATTCTATTCACTTGTAGAAGGAATTATATTTTACTGTTTAAAATGGTTTAAGGGCTATAGCAGTGTCTTATCTAAAGATCTCTTCTTGGTAAGAAGTCAATTCATTATGTAAGAATGAATTAATTTCATTCTTTCAACCAGGACAGAAAAGCTATGGCCCTTCAGAAATGGAGCTTTTAGACATTGTGATTTAGCAAAGTATAGACAATCTTTGCCTAACACAAAATGGTGAATGAATTGGTTGCCTCAAATTTTAGGTTATATTATTAGCATTTTAAAAGATGACATTAGCACTTTTTACATGTTTTTAAATTTTGGAAAAATTGTTTTCTTCCTCTTGTTGTCAAGGCCATTTTTTGGGGGGTATGGGACAACCCATTTTCAACACTAAACAGAGAGCCTATTCTGGAATTCCGTCAACACACTTGCAAGTTTTAAGAAAGATAAAAACCTAGCTGGAAAGAGTAATGAAACCCATAAATTTGCCACTTGTGGATTGTTATGTAGAATCCATGTTTTCTACTGTTCAAGTCTCATATATAATCAGTGACTTTAATTGTTTGATCATTTGTTTACTGGCATATCATATATATGAATCTCTCTCAAATTCAGGGATTCATGTTTTTATCAACTTCCCATCAAACTTGGGATGCTTGAGTTTGGGTGCAACAAATTCATGCGATCACCAACCAATTGTTCAGAAAGAAATTGAGCCAATTCTCACATTCTAAACTGATTATTATGGGCAAGCCTCCCCTCTTCAATCTATTCATTTCTCCCCAGACAGTGTGACCCAGAGCTCAAGAACCTCTGCCTAAGAGAACTCTGCATGTTTAATCCAGGGATCCTCAGGTGTGGGGTATTGCTATTTCTGTTGGTCTCTTATACTTCAGCTAGCTTGTCTTTGGCTATGACATACCCTTGATCTGGCAAGACCTGATAGGATGCCAGAGAAGACCTGTCATCTCTTTGGAAATTCTGATGGCTTTATGACTTCATCTTCCCCTAACTGACAGGCTAAGCTGTCAGTTATGTCAGTTGTCAGAGTGAAGATGGCACCTAAGAGGCCAGTTGGTCTTCAGAAAGGCTCCTGGACTCTGAGGAACCTTCCCTCTTTTTCTAACCAATTATCAGGGGTAAGTGGTGGTCAGGGGTGAGAGTTTTGGCTGTGATTAGGATTAGATTTAAGATGAGGGTGAAAGGTAGAATGAAAGTGAGGTTGAGAGTCAGGATCAGGGGGAGAGTTTGGGAGGTGGAAGGAGTGGAAGACAGAGAGGAAAGAGGACAGGGAGAGGAATATGAAGGGGGAAAGGGAAAATAAAGGAACAGAAAAGCAGAAGAAAGGGTAGGAAGGGAATGGGGAGGAGGGGGACAGAAAGGAAAGAGGGAGTGA
The DNA here is from genome assembly GCF_059756535.1 of Pantherophis guttatus. Taxonomy (NCBI): domain Eukaryota; kingdom Metazoa; phylum Chordata; class Lepidosauria; order Squamata; family Colubridae; genus Pantherophis; species Pantherophis guttatus. The sequence continues at coordinate 150,775,540 of NC_142065.1, forward strand.
GAGAGTGTGAGAGAAAGAGGGATGCATAGGGACTGGGACCAAATGGAGGATAGGGAGGGGAAGAAGGAGAAAGGGGGAAAGAGTGTGGGAGAAACAAGGCAGGGAAAGGAGGAGGGGGATGGGGAGGGGAAGGGTAGGGGGTAAAGAAGGGGGAGGCAAGGGGGAGGGGAGAGGATGAGGAAAGTGGAGAGTGAAATAGATGTGAAGTGTGATGGAAAGGGAGGGGAGGGAGAGATGGTAAGGCCAAGGGGTAAGAGGATGAGGAGGGGAATGAGAGGGGGAGATAGACCATGATGGTTTGGGGAAGAGGAGAGAGGAAGGGAAGGGAAAGAGTGAGGGGGAGGAGCGACGGGAAGAAGAGCAGAAAATGGAAGAGGAGGAGGGAAAAATAGGGATGGGAAGAGGGAGAGGTAAAGGGAGCAGGAGTAGAATTGGGAGGTGGATTTGTCAGTTGATAGGTCTACAAGCAGAGCATATTAAGAGTATGGGACAAGATTAAATGAAAGAGAGGAACAAGCACTTAAGGGCTCAGATAAAGTGACAGGGATAAAATCCCAAATCACAGAAAGAAAGAAAAATAAGGTAGAAAATCAAGGTTGCTATTGCTCTGAATCAATCTGGATGTTAAATGTTTCCTACAGTACCCATCCTCAAAGTTTGCTCTCCCTGGATCCTCATTTATTAATGCCAATTTAATATTTTTATGCATTTTAGCAGCCTTATCATAGTTGTAGCAGTTAGTCTTGTTTGAGTTGGTGTTTACAGGACTGTTGGTAGTGATATACAAGTGGCATGTTTGTTTCCTAAGCACCGTGCAGCATGTTTCCAATATCAATGACACCCAGTTGTATGATACAATGTTTACACAAAGGCATATCCTGCTTAGCAGACATTGAATATTCATTGGCATAATGCGGCTCATGATGAATTCAGGTGACATTACCACATGTGTCACATACAATGTATTATTGTGAAATTATTAGTGTATTTACATTCTATTGAACCCTGCAACGATCATCTTTTTTTAATTTCCTTTCCTGTGAGAATAACCAGTAGAGCAGTTAAAATATATGTGTTTGCTCTTTTTTAATGACACTCACAGATCTGTATAGAAAGGGGGTAGGGAAGAATCGGTGTTCTCTAACCTATTTGGAACTGATGTATTTTCTGCTTCAATTCAGTTGGTGAATGGAAAAACTGAACTCTGCTAACACTTGCACCATAACAAGCAAAATGTTTTGTGCACACTGCAGATTAGATAAAATAAAACTCAGCCTATTTTAAAAAATCATTCTTTTTGGCAATGTTTTAGTGAGTCCTTCAAAAGAGGTTGAAATATTTCAGTTATTCAGGATGTGCTTTCACAAAGGCCCATTTAAAAAATATGTTGTTCTGAGCTTCCTGTAGACTAGAGATAACATATCGAATAAGTGTGGCTGAAGGTTTTTTCTCTCTCTCTTCTGAAGAAACTTTAACTTGCTTGATTTAGCTGAGCATAAGAAAAAGAGTGTTATAGAAGCAAGCAGGATTAACTTTATATGGTTATATCTATTGTTGATCTCTGATCGTAAATAAAGAATTTCAGATTGAATTTGAACAGGATCATAGTGCTATAGACCATTAAGATCAGACTTCATTTTCTTTTTGTCCACTGTCCCAGAAAAGCATTGAAAATGGTACTGCAGCACATAGCCTTGTTTGGAACTTTTTTGTACAAAAAATTGGCAAACCTCAAACAGAGACCTTTATTAGTCTGTAGAGATTCTCAATCACCCAAGTCATGGTTGTCCCAAAGTGGTTGGTTGTCCCAAAATGACCTGGATGACTGAGAATCTCTACAGATTTTTAGCTGTACAATTTGGGATGAACACCCTTTGAATGGTGTGGGAGTAGGAATGGATTTCCAGTGGAAAAAAATTGCAGAGTACAGGAACCAGGAGCACTACTCAGGTGACCCTGAGAACACAGGTAAACCTCCAAGTGCTTCAAAGACCCTCTAAAAGGATGCACATTACCAGCTGTCTGCAAGGAATACAAATCCTCCCATTTCTCACTATCCTGTTAGAGCTGAAGAAGCTTCTTGGATGAGAATGAAAAAAAACAGGATAGCAGTGTTCCAATATCTCAGGGACTGCCACAAAGAAGAGGGAGTCAAGCTATTCCCCAAAGCACCTGAGGGCAGGACAAGAAGCAATGGGTGGAAACTAATCAAGGAGAGAAGCAACTTAGAACCAAGGAGAAATTTCCTGACAGTTAGAACAATTAATCAGTGGAACAACTTGCCTCCAGAAGTTGTGAATGCTCCAACACTGGAAATTTTTAAGAAGAGATTGGATAACCATTTGTCTGAAGTAGTGTAGGGTTTCCTGCCTAAGCAGGGGGTTGGACTAGAAGACCTCCTAGGTCCCTCCAACTCTGTTATTCTAATAACTAAGAAGCAAAACGTCTTCAAAAGAAAAAAACAAGAAAGTGGTTGCCTCCTGAAAAAGCACCTTTGGGAGAGCTCCCTATTACGACCTGTGATTAGGCTGTAAAGTTGGAGAGATATTTCATCCCAGCATTAAATTACAGCTGGGAGCCTCCCTGTGAGCGTGTGCATTTTAGGAAGACATTGGATTGTGAAGACAGGACAATGTTGACCAGAGCCATGGTAGGACCCTAACTGAGTATTGGTTCTTAGAACTAAGTCTGAAGGTTGTCCCTGGAAATCCTGAGGAGTTTGCAGCCTAGCTGTAGTGGATAAAGAGAAGGGCCTTGAAGAACAGAGGGAAGGTCTGCTACCAAAGCAGCGAATAAATTTTAACTCGGCCCAAAAAAGTAAGTTGTGAAAATGCCTCCGGAAGCACCCACCCTCCCAATTCTCATGAAAATAAAAGAAGGAAGAAAGGTAGCAGCTTGAGACTTCCAAGATTGATTTATCTAAGTTACTTTTATTAAGGTAGGAACAGAAACTTGCGAGTCTGGATGTGCCACCTTTCCTTCCTCTTTTATCTTCATGAGGCTTGGATGGGGAATTGTCTGAAGCATTTCCAATGACTTTCCTGACTTCCTGGCTCAAGTTGCATTAGTTTGATTGCTTCCTTGGTAGTAGATCTTCCCTCTTTCTATGAAGGAAGTCCTCTGTGTCCACTACTCTAGTCCTCTGTGTGATCTGTTTTGTTTGACCACAAATAGAAATGTGATATGGGTTTAATGTTATAATTATGGCAGATTGTATGAGTTTCCTTTTTAATTTCTGATATACTTTAATTGAAAGGTCTCATTTGCAGATAGGGGATTGTTTCTCCTCCCCCCACCACATTTCTTTTATGTTCTTGGATTCCCCCCCCCCAACATTGTCTAAGTAGAGAAAAAATATTATGGATTTCATATTTTTATCTATCTATACAATATTTATCTAGATAGACACACACACCTTTCAAGCAGGGGTGAAATCCAGCAGCTTCTGACAGGTTCTGGAGAATCGATAGCAGAAATTTTGAGTAGTTCGGAAAACCGGCAAATACCACCTCTGGCTAGCCCCAGAATGGGTTGGGAATGGAGATTTTGCAATATCCTTCCCCCAAGAATGGGAAGGGAATGGGGATTTTGCAATATCCTTCCCCCAGGAATGGGAAGGGAATGGAGATTCTGCAGTATCCTTCCCCTGCCACGCCTACCAAGCCACACCACACCACACCACACTACACCACACCATGCCCACCAAGCCATGCCCACAGAGCCGGTAGTTAAAAAATTTGGATTTCACCACTGCTTTCAAGTACATTCTAGTTAATGGCCAAATGAGGCTACTGTCAATTATTACTTGCATCTGTGCAAGTAATAATTTTTAGGAAGGATTGCATTTGAGAATTGCCCTCCCATATGAATAGACTGAAACAAAAACCATAATTCTCTTCCCTTGGGTCTGAATAATTCATAGGCGTACTCTAGTCTTTGCAACTCTTCTGTTTTCTGTGCTCCCTCTCCTTATTTACTCTGTCTGAATTCTTGCTGCCTATGACTGTCTGATCTACACTCAGCCTGAATACTGAACAGAAAATGCTAATATTGTTCAGAATTGTTCTGTGCATGGATGAAGCTACAATATTTATATATGGTACTCATTTACAATATCATACTGTGTGTTTCTTGGTGTGTTGCCTAATTGTATGTATCTATGTGTGTGACAGAGATATAATTTATTTCTATAATAAATAAATTCCTCTTCACATTTAGGGTATTTTTAGCATACAAGCTCATTAGTCTTATTTCCTCTGTTCTAGGATCTAAATATAGATTTTGGATATCTTAACATTGATCTTCACATCAATGGTTCCACATTTTTGCCTCCCTCTCAGTGTATTAAAAGAGGCTTGTCACATTATCTAAAACATTCATGTTTATCAGAATTCGTACGCACTCCACAATATAAATTTTCCAAATAACTTTTCCAGGGCTACATGCATGTTCTTCAGAAAAGGCCAGGCTGAAAAAGGGCACTTGAGTTGATGCTTGCTTGCATGTATAGTTCCCCACTTCACAGCCACTCCACTCCAATTATAGTGATTACAGTAATGTGTTCCCATTGTGGCAATGGCTCCACAGTTGTCTGGTTAAGAAGTTCAAGCAGGATCTAAAATGAAACACACAGCAGTGTAACTCAATGGGACTAATTTAGTTTTGGCATGACAATTGTAAGCCGCCCTGAGTCTCCGGAGAAGGGCGGCATATAAATCAAAATTAAAAAAAAATAAAATTAAAAAAATAAAATTCCAATGTTTATTTATTTTATTTATTTATTTTATCATTAGACTATTATGTAGTTATGATCTCTTGATCTAATCTGTCTACTACCTACACTATGAGTAGGGAAGTCAATTGACATACTATGATCCTAGAATTTTTTTAAAAAAAAAGAGAACAGAAGGCAACAAATATTCTATAGATTTATTAGACAGATGATAGATAGATAGATAGATAGATAGATAGATAGATAGATAGATAGATAGATAGATACTGAAAGACAGACAGAAGTGTGTGGCAGCTGCCAAAAAGTCAATGCAGTCCTAGGTTGCATTGATGGGGAGATAGAATCAAGATCATGTTAATGTTAATACCACTTTATAATGCCTTGGTAAGACCACACTGGGAATATTGCAACCAGTTTTGGTTGCCACAATACGAAAAAGATGTTGAGATTCTAAAAAGAGCATAGAAAAGAGCAACAAAGATGATTAGGGGACTGGTGGCTAAAAAAATACGAAGAAAGGTTGCTGGAATTGGGTATGTCTAGTTTAATGAAAAGAAGGACTAGGAGTGACATGATAGCAGTGTTCCAAAATCTAAGAGGCTGCCACAAAAAAGAAGGGGTCAAGCTATTCACCGAAGCACCTGAAGGTAGGACAAAAAGCAATTAATGGAATAAAATCAAGGAGAGAGCTAACCTAGAACCAAGGAGAAATTTCCTGACAGTTTGAACAAGTAGTCAGTGGAATGAACTGCCTCCAGAAGTTGTGGGTTTTCAACATTGGAGGTATTTATGAAACCTTGGACAACTACTTGACCGGAATGGGATATGGTCTCCTGCTTGAGCAGGAAGTTGAACTGGAATACCTCAAGGTCCCTTCCAACTGTTATTCTGTTACAGACAATAGAATTGTATTTTATCAGCTTATACATATGCTTTAAGTGTTCTTTGTTGACAAAATACAGACCATTAGCTGCAAGCTGTTCTTGGTAATTGACAATTACTGCATCAGCAAAACTACCTGTCCATAGTGGACACTCCTGTCTATAAAATGAGAATAGATTCCTGAACCCATGAAACTAAATATGAGTGAATGAAATGAGATAATAGTTAACTAGAATGAGCTTTGCAAATAAGCATCATTGTTCACACCTCCACGTAAACTTATCTAAAAACGATATAATACTAGGGAATTTTCTTAAAGCAGTTTATTTTTTTAAGATTTCAATACTGCTACTGTAATTTCTGTGGAGGAGGTATATAACGTAATACAACATTTACCAAATTAAAAATGACAACATTAAAATATCATAGAAGATCAGAAGAATAAAAATGCTATAACATCAAAATAACAATTCATTGTTGGGGAAAACTTTTCAAGCATGTGGCTTTGAGAAAGGTCTGTTCGCTCCCTGGTGACCAGATGATGTGATCCATTGAAGGAGAACTTTCAGACTGACTCGAATTCACATGCTGAAATGGAAGTTGCTGTTTCTTCTAGCATGGCATTTGAAATTGTCATTGAAACAGACTAAAACCAATGACATTCTCTCGTGAATACTGAGATATGTGACCAGTGTCCACTCAATAGCTTCATGAGTACAGTAGAAATGTCTACTACACTACACATAATTACGGCGGCCAGACTGACTTTAGCACAATTGTGGAAAACAGATCGTATGCCAACAGATCAGGAAGTAATACAAAAAATTTATACATGCGCAGAAATGGATAAATTAACTCTAGAATTAAAAGATAAGGAAAACTCAAAGTATTTTATAGTATGGAATAGATGGTATAAATGGATAAACCAAAGGAAAAAAGGGTAAAGATAAGAATTAGAGGAAATGCCAAAAAAAAAAAAAAAAAAGCACCGTCAGATAGATAGAAAAGGTAAATAAGTCACTGTTTGTAGATTTGTATATATGTGTTTATATAATCATATGTACTTAGTTTGTTAGTGTAATTATGGATTGAAAATGTAAATTTTAAGAGAGAGAAAATTTGTATATTCTCTCTTTTCGTTTCTGTTTGTTAATATTTTTAAATTCAATAAAGTTTGTTTTTAAACTTAAAAAAAGAAGAAGAAATGTCTACTCTTTCTAATGGTTATTTCCAAAAACGAAAAAGGGAGGGAAGAAGGGAGGCGACGGAGAACTTCCTAATTGCTTTTAAAAGATAAGGAATGGTATTTTGTTTGCAATATACCAACATTTTTCAAAGTTGGCAATTTTAAAATGTGTAGACTTTAAGTCCCAGAATCCCCCAGCCAGCATAGTGGAAGCATACACACCTTAAAGTTGCTAAGTTTGAAAAACACTGTGATAAACTAATAAGTAATTACTAATCTTTGCAAGTTTGAAATAGCGACATCAGGACCATCTAGATATGTTATTTCCTATTTCCAGTTTTCTGTTTAATTTTCTTTTTTGATGTCTTCATTCTTATGCAAAATGAAATGTTTCCTTTTGGGTTTTAATTGTGTAGAACAGTTGAAGGAGATGTTCTTTTCATGCCCAACAACATCTGTACATAGGTTTCTATCTGGGAAGTATAGAAAATCATAGACCTACATTTGTGGAAAGTGTCAGAGAAGTGTCTTTAGAAGTATGTTAAATGGGTCCAATATTATAACCACACTAAGCAGTCTTTGCAATAGTTGCAACTTTTTCCAATTTCATATGATTTTATTGGTAGTTTCATTATATCCTATCTTGGGAATAATGCAAAGTGGGCTAAAAGTAACTCAGATAAATAATGTAATAAATCTGTATTAGGTGGTTAAACTATAATATCCTATTACCAAATCAAACAAGCAATCAAACGAAGAAGAGATGAACTTAACATGTTGAAGAGTCATCTGTTTGAAACACATTTTGAATAGTAATTCTCAATTCATCCCAACAATGGTTTTAAGAGGTATCTCAAATGGAAATGGACTGAACTGAGGAAATAGGCACCATTTCTGGGAAGTAAGATCAGATACATTTCTACTCGTGTAATGTTGGAACAGGGGTTGGGAAAGTAAGAATTGGAAGATCCAGCTGTTCGAGATAAAACTCTGATCCTATCTTCAAGGGCAGCAGTGGGCAAACAGTGGTTGCAGACAATGATAAGGGGGCAAGAACTGTTTGGAGGTCTGAAGAGAATCACTTGAGTCAGTAAGTCTAGACTCCAGATGTGAATGTACAACCACAGAAAGCATAAATATATCATCCAGATGTCCCAAGTTTCAAACTACAGATCTCTGCAAGTGGTGACAAGATTTGGCTCTTTGAACTCTTTCCAAATATTTGCAATACTTGTTTCCTGTTTACATTACTGGTCACTTGCCTTGGCAGCAGCCGATAGAGACTGCCAGCTTGAAGAACGGCTGTTTAGGAGTGTTGTCTGGTTGATGCTGGGTACAAACTGTTTGGTTTCCACTAAGAAAAATAGTTCCACCAAAAGAAAAAAAATATGAATAAAATTGGAATGGGAGAATAGAAAACGAGGTTTGTTTGGTTTTTTAAGCAATGCGTTAGAAGAAGATAGCTTGTATCAGCATCAAACCCATTTATAAGACAGGATGGGTGATGATGGATCAAGGACTGGCTTGAGGCTTTTAACCACCTCGGAAGATTTTAGGGCTGGAAAGCAGGTTAGAGATCATAAGTAGCAATAGCAATAGCACTTAGACTTATATACCACTTCACAGTGCTTTACAGCCCTCTCTGAGCAGTTTACAGTGTCAGCATACAGCCTCCAACAATCTGGGTCCTCATTTTACCATTTTATCTCAAAAGGATGGAAGTCTGCCTTGAGCCTGGTGAGATTCAAACTGCCAAATTGCAGGCAGCCGGCAGTCAGCAGAAATAGCCTGCAGTACTGCATTCCAACCACTGTGCTATTTACTCTAAATAGATTAGAATAAGAAGACATACATAATAATAAACATATTATATTTAAATATATTACCTTTGCAAACAACATATTACTCATCTCTTATATGTACCGTATATGCTCTTAGTATGTTGGAAGGTCAAGAGCTAGTGTGGCTCTAAAATTAGGCACACAGAGGCTGAGCTCCACTTGTCTCTACCACAATGGAATAGGGTGGATTAAAATGATCAGGCCTTTACAGAGGAAAAGTCTCAGTTGGAACCCTGATCACTGCTTTCTCTAGCTTTGTTTTCTCTGCTCACAGTGAAAGAACAATCCCAGCTAGACTCCTCTGCCCAAAGAGCAGCTTGTTTGGAGGAGAAGAAAAGACCTAATAGCAGGATATGCATATGCATTCTTATTCTAATGAATCATATATCATACTATCTAATTTAACAGAGGTCTTAATGTGGTATATCGATGAATTTGATTACTCAGCTGCTGGCTCTGGCTTTGTCTGAACAACCTGCTTTTAAAGTGCATTTAATATCAGGGTGAGATAAACGGTACCTAAATTTGATAATAAATACTACTTCTACTGCATCTTAAAACAAGTGACATTTGATTTAATAATGTGGAAAGACTTTACACGGAGGTTCTGAGAGGTTCTCAGCTCTCTTTGTTAGCCCCTTTTGATATCTACCTGGGTGGTTATTGGCATTAGTAATAGTGGTGTTAATAGCTCTCATGACTAATAGAAGAGGTAGCTAGCTGTTGAAGGAGCAGCGTCTTTAGTTAGGCAAAATAATTGGGTTATTGATCCAGCGAGTCAATCTGGATGCCTGGCATTGCTAAAAATCTGGGCTGCTTTTTTTTTTTTCCTTTCAAGATTTCTTAAGAAGTAGGTTCTTGTTATTGTTTATGAAACACCATCTGTGTACATGGCGCTTTACAAGTGCCTCGGGGGGGGGAGGGGAGCTTACAATTTAGATGCCAACACAAGGGAGACAAGAGCACAAGGAGAAAAAAAAAATGGAGACAAGGGAATACTGTGTTGTTGTTTCAGTTAACATATTTCGGCTTCATTAGAGTAAAATGTATTAGAGAGGGTTGGAAATTGTGCGATATGCGGAATATCCATTGTAAATGGCTGGATTTGCCTTCCCAATGCAAGTTCCACCAGGCTAGCTAAGCATGATGCTACTTGCATCTACTTGCATTGTTTATTTATTTAGCCACCCATCTCACATAAATGACTCTGGGTGGCTCACACACTTAAAACAGAAAACAATAGGTACAAATAAACAACTGAAATGAGAATCATTAAAAACTAATGAAAGCAATTAACACTTAAATTGTGGGAAAATACAAACCGTACAATGGCTAACAGTACAATCAAGAGGCTCCATATTCCCACTGGTTCCCCAGGCACAATGACAAAGCCTTTGGAAAGTCCAGCAGGGTTGGGGCCAGGTTGGGGGAATGATGTTCCAAAGGATGGGTGGTATGGCAGAAAAGGCTCGTCTCCTGAGTCCTTAGTGGATGGGAGCTTACCAAGCCTCTTCTGCTGGCTTTGATGCAGTGGTGGGCTGCTGCCGGTTCAGACTGGTTCTAGCGAACCAGTAGTTCCGACGATCGAATGGCCCCGCCCACGTGCCCCCTCCCTATCCTGTCCTATATTTCCTTCTTTCTGGCTCAGCTGATTTGCGCTGCACAGCTGATTTCCGTGCCTCCACTGTTCTACTTACCGGGGCTGCCTTAAAAGGTAGGAAGCAGAGCTTCACATTGCTGTATTTTGAATCCTGCACGCAAGCGCGTTTAGGTGTGTGTGTATGCAAAGTCCGCATGCACGTGCAAAGCCTGCGCTCACAGAACCTGTTGTTAAACCGGTTGCAGTCCACCACTGCTCTTATGGAATGAGTAAATGTAACCAGGTAGAAGTCTTCCCTCAAATAACCTGGCCCCATGCCATGTAGGGCTTTATAGGTTAGCATCTTGAATTGAACCCAGAAGCAAATTGGCAACAAGCACAGCTCTTGTATCAGAGGTGTAATATGGACCGACTGAAGGCTGCACACATACTTGCCCCACCATTGCATTTTGCATCAACTATAACTTCTGGATGTTGATCAGTGGCAGCCCCACGTAGAGTCTGTTGTAGTAATCCATTTTGGAGGTGACCAGGGCATGAGTGATTGAGTGTAGAGCCTGCCAATCCAGGAATCAGTGCAAGTGGCACACAACCTATGCAAAAGCTCTCCTAGCCATGACTTCCACGTGCTCACTAAGAAGGAGTCATGAATCCAGAAGGACCTTCACCATAACTTCATCCAGTACCTAAGATGGTAAGTTCCTGGAACTGAAGGCACCCAAACCCAAAAGCTACTCACTCTTGCTAGGCTTGAACTGAAACCTATTGTTCCCCATCCATACCCCTGCATCCTTCAGACAGCCAAGACGAGACATGAATAGCATCTCTTAGTTTGCTACAGGTGGAGATATACAGCTGGATATCATCAGCATGCTATTAATACTTCATTCCCAAATGATGGATCACCTTACCTGCTGGCTTCATGTAGGTGTTAAACAGGAGCAAAGACAGTAGTGAGGTCTGCAGCTGGACCTCTTGCTCCAACACCAATTGGAACCAGATCCAGATGAAGGAAGAGAACCAGCACAATCTAGTACCACCTACTCTCAACCCTAGGAGCTGGTCCTGAAAAATACCATGATTGATGGTATCAAAGGCCACCAAGAGGTCAAGAAGGGCAATGATGGATGCATTACTTCCATCCTGTTCTCATTATAAGTTATCCAAAAGTGTGACCAATGCTGTTTCAGGCCCATGCCCAGGTGTGAAACGTGACTGGAAGGAATCCAGAAATACATCACTAGGCAGCCATAAGGCTGGGGTAGGCTGGTTTGGACTATTTTTACTTACCTTTTTACTTACTCTTTTCATGTATTCAAATTATGTTTATACTTTTACCTGTTAACTTATACATGCTTGACAAATTTATGATTTCATGTATTCAAATTATGTTTATACTTTTACCTGTTATCTTATATATGCTTGACAAACTTATGATTATGATTATGTTGCTGATACTGAAATCTTTAGTTAGAGTCAATGGAGTTGTTTAGTATTTGGTTCTCTCCCTGTGAAAACCTAGGATTTTTTTGGATGTGTGTGTGTGTGTGTTGCTGTTTGTTTCTGAAAGGTCTACAGATTTTCTTCCGCTATCCAAATTCCTGTAAAACAGGGGTGTCAAACTCACGTCGTCACAGCAGCATCATGTGATGTATTGAGACTTTTTCCTCCTTCATTAAACCGAGTGTGGGCGTGGCCAGCACGTGACACATCCGGTCCGTGAGCCGGCAGTTTGACAGTCCTTGGTAAAACAATTACTTTGTAATACTTTGGGGTTATTAATACGGAATGATGTAGCATTTCATTTATATCCCTCATATTTATCAACATAAACCTCCTAGGTAAAATTAACATCCAGAGGTTTAGTCTAAACTTAAGTGTTGGTAGTAGTCTAATGATATCTGACTCTATTCCTTCAGGATCTCTCCCAGGAATGCTATCGGAAATTTGAATTCATGCCTGATAATTTGGGATGAATGACAAAATATAAAATCAGATTTAATCCAGACAAAACAGAGATGCTGATTGTTTGGGGTGGAAATGTGTACAGGTAGTCCTCGATTTACAACAGTTCTTTTAGTGACTGTTCAAAGTTACAATGGCACTGAAAAAAGTGCCACCCTTTTCACCGTATGATTGCTGCAGCATCCCGATGGTCACATGATCAAAATTCAGATGCTTGGCAACTGGTTCATGCTTATGATAGTTGCAGTGTCCCGGGTCACATGATTACTTTTTGTAACCTTCTGACAAGCAAAATCTGTGAGGAAGGCAGATTCACTTAACAATCTGCAGCGATTACCTTAACAACTGTGGCAAGAAAGGTTGTTTTAAAAAAACAACCTTGCAGTGGTGAGGCCCAGGCTGGATTACTGCAAAGTATTTAGTAGAATACTTTGCAGTATTTGCACTACTAAGGAGTATTTGGATATTTCAGTTGGTATGGAATGCCGCTGCTGCTGAAGTGTCAACATATGCAAGAGATTCTACTTATTTTCTTACTTACTTACTTACTTGCTTGCTTGCTTGCTTGCTTGCTTGCTTGCTTGCTTATCTACCTACCTACCTACCTACCTACCTACCTACCTACCTACCTACCTACCTACCTACCTATCTATCTATCTATCTATCTATCTATCTATCTATCTATCTATCTATTGTTGCCTTAGATCAGGGGTGGGCAAATATGGCCTCTTTATGACCTGGTTCAGGAATTCTGCGAATTGGAATCCAAAGGTAGTAAAGGGGCCATAGTTGCACATCCCTGCCTTAGATAGCTGGGGACCAATATATATCAAAAGCCTGTATGATCAAAGCGTCCTGTGCACGTTGAAATAATTGGTTACGTCTTTGGTTTTCTCTTTTTGAAAACTATTAGGTTGATAGACACAAAATCGCCCATTTGGAGGCAACTTTTGGAGACTTATGGAACTCATTAGCAATAGAAGTTCATTTACTTCTGTTTTTAAATCTTTTAGAAGTATCCTGAAGAAGTACCTGTTATGCTCACTGATTTTTCCTTAAGTGTGTTATAGAAATTATCGAAGTGGGTGGTTTATATTTATATCTGTGTTTCATTTTAGTCTTACTGCACAGTATTTATTAGTTATTAAGATAACTGGCTTTATTCCAATTGTATGTTCTTGATACTTGTGATACGTTTTAAATGTGATACATAGAAAATAAAAGAAAATAAAATTTGTAACATGAGCCTTCGTTCTCCTGTAGATAACCTGCAAATATATTTAAATAAAATCACTAAAATGACCTGCTGAAACAATCTTGGAATCACTAGGTCAGGCTCTGTAGTCATACAAGGCATTACATTTTTCCAGACAGCAATTAATGCACAGTATCACAATGTCCTAAAATCAAAAAAGATATTTCTCCTACTATTGCCCTTAGAATCTTTTAGGCAGACACAGTGAACTGTTGAACTAGCATTTTGAAATTTGTTCCAGGATCTTCCCAGGATAGAGATGCTACTGGGCATTTTGCTAAATGTCAATGATCATTGCTAGTTGGCTTTTGAGAAGCTGTCAAAGAATCACTTTATCCTATAATGTTTCTTGCTCAGTGGAGTGTACAAAATGTTACCGGTGGAATCTACCAAACACATTTTCCCTTAGGAATGCAAAGTGCTTTTTATTAAAGAGTGCTCATCATTGTGGCAATGATTGTACTAAGTTCAGTTGGTGTATTTTAAAAGTAATAACCAGTGGATTGAAAAAAAGAAATTTTAAATTAAGGAAGAGGAAAACAAAGAAGAAAGAAAAATAAAACTCCAATCTGGAACAAAAATGTCAGTAAAGTGCATCTCACTGAAGAGTAAGAGTTGTTGAATGGTAGAACACAACAGTAATCACTTTCTCCTCAAAGACTGATATGTAAAAACATGCCCTCAAATGTTTGTATCCCATGCATCTTTCTGATGTCATCTGTCTTCCTTGCATATGCTCTTGTTGTGTTGCTGTCTTCAGTTACTTTCACAAACTGGTTCTGTTCCATATCAGGGAACATTAGTTAATTAATTCCTTAAGTGCCTTGTGCAGATACAGATTTAAAAAAAGCTAGAATCACCTCGACTGGAATTATTAGAATCCACAGTGGCAGGAAGTTCACTAGGCTGTGCTATTTTCATATTTTCATGATAAGACTATTGCTAGTTTGTTTGGGATTAAATCTCACATACAGGAGGTTCTCCCTTACTGAATACCTTGTTTAGCGATCATTTGAAGTTACGTCAGTGCTGAAAAACTAATTTATAACTAATTTATAATAAACTATTATATAGGGTAGAGGTGGCTCGAAAGGTCGGCAGTTTAGCAGCTCAAATCCCTAGTGCTGTGTAATGGGGTGAGCTCCCGTTACTTGCCCCAGCTTCTGCCAACCTAGCAGTTCAAAAGCACATAAAAAATGCAAGTAGAAAAATAGGGACCACCTTTGGTGGGAAGATAACAGTGTTCTGTGCATGTTTGGCATTTAGTGATGCCGGCCACATGACCACAGAGATTTCTTCGGACAGCGCTGGCTCTTCAGCTTTGAAACGGAGATGAGCACCACCCCCCTAGAGTCGGGAACAACTTCCACATATGTGCCAGGGGAACCTTTACCTTTATAATAATCTAATTTATAAAAAACTAATTAATAACCATTGCATCCTCACAGTCAAGTGATTGACATTTGGGTACTTTGAAACCTGCGGCCATTTATGACGGTCACAGCATCCCATGATCATGTTAGATTACGATGGTTATTTCTAGTAATTGGGTTTTGGTTTTTTTTGAGTGGCTATTTGAAGAGAGGACATGGGGAGATCTGTTTAAATATAAATATATATATCAAAGGACGGATTCAATTTGGATATAACAGATAGTTAGTAAGACTTAGCAGAAATGTTGCTATTTTGGATAACCCTTCCTGGATATTTGCTGATGGATAAAGAAATATGAGGTTTTAGAGACAAGTTTATTGCGAATGGGATGAGTTATGGAATGAAGAGATACTTGGATGTTTTTTAAGAGATAGTGATAAGTTATTGATTATACTTGCTGGGGATGGAGAGGGAGGCTCCTTCTATCTTTTTTCTGTTTCTTTTTCTGCACTTTTAATTTTTTTAAAAAAGAACTTTAATGTATTTCTGTTTCTTTGTAGTTGTATTAGTTTTATCTGTATAATATAATCTTCAATAAAATTATTGGGGGGGGGGGGAAGAAGTCGGCTGCAGCAATGCACTTTCAAGGAAAGATCATGCCCTAAACTGATAACACTACTGATGAATCATCAGTACTGAACAAAATTGGGTAATCTACCCAATTTAATCTGATGCCACATCATTTCTAGTGTAATAACACTTAATGGACTTCTGGGAGAGTTGATTTTTAATCAGAACAATTGGTACTTGCAGAATTGGATTCTGCTCAGCAGTTTTTAAGAAAGCTAATTCTTGCCACCAGAAAAACCATTTCTTGTCATCTGAACTGCTTTTTTCAATCACTAGTATTTTTCTCAGTAGAACATTTCTTTCAACCCTAAATATTGACACTCTTTCTCAGTCGGGCATGCTATAGATTTTCATTTTGATACATGCAAAGCATTCAAGTCCTTACCTCAATGTGATTTTTAAGTCAGACAAAGAATGTCGGGGCAGGAATATATCTGAGAATTAAAAGTTGGGAAAATCTGAATTCAATGATGGCAGCATTAGTCTTTTTGCTTATATTTTCCAATATTGAACTGTTACCCAAAATCTTTGCTTCCTGGAGCCATCGACCTGCACGCATGGATGGATGGAGATGAAGGAACATCTTGCATCTCATTTCTGTGTTTCCATAAGATAAAATCTGAAGAAAATTCATCACCGGTTGAAAACAGGTTGCATTTATTAACTTCATATTATCCTGAGTCTGGCATTTACATCCTTCATATGTTTGTTGTCTGCATAGTGAGGGGCTTTTTCAATGGAAGACAATGCCAGTTCTCTCACTCTTGCCTTGCAGATCTAATTAGGGATTGTACCTTTATGTACGGAGACAGTTTTGCTCAGGTTATTGTCCTGATTATCGATAATTGCTGCAAGCTGATACCTTTTCTTCAGAATACACGAGTCTCCCAGGAAATAGCTATACATGTGATTTTTTTTAAAGAAGCAAAAGAAGGATAGAATTATATTTTGAACAGCAAGTGCAGACATTGGTTTGCATTTTCAAATATTCATTTTTTTCTTCTGATACAATTAAGTCTGCTAATGCTTTAACAACATCACTTGCAAATATTTTTAGTGAACTGGAACTGTGCACCATCAAGTTACAGAGGAGAGTGCAGATGTCAAGAAAATACCATTTAAATCCTGCTGCTAAGGTAGTGAAATCAGCGGTGGGTTTTACATTATGTTACTACTGGTTCGCCCCACACGTGCACACTCGCTTTGTACGTGCGCCTGCCTTCCGTGCATGCGCTTGGCCTTCCACACATACACTTTGCTCATGTGTGCACCTTCTGTGCATGTGCCCAGCCTCAAAAATGTGCCTAAATAGGATGGCATAGAGCCAGGGCGAGGTAGCAGTAGCAGAAACCCGTGATTTCTGCTACTGGTTCGGGCGAACCAGTCTAAACCGCTAAATATCACCTCTGAGTGAAATGTTAGAGCCTGCAGATTACACTGGGTAACTTTCTGAGTGTACTGGGTGCGTTGCTGTTCCCCTGGATCTCAGCCTCCTTGATCGAATTGCCAGGCTGGCACTTTTATTACTATTATTATAGTTCATCACACAATCAGTCAGATGTTCAGACTGGATTGGGCATTTTTGTCTACCTATTGAATCCTTTCCAAGGACCTGGGATAGGCAGAGGTGGATGTTGGATGGTGTTAAAAACATCATCACAGGATGTAAGCCGCCCTAAATAAAGCTGCCTTTTGCAATTGCTCGATAAATGATTTTGTCAATGCTGATGATGTTCCGGTTGTTTTGGGATTCTAGCCAAAATGTTTATTATTATTGGTACTACCTTTGCTTTCTTTTGCCTCAGTGGTTCTGCTTCTATTTGCAGGTCTTTGTGTTTTGTTATCTTCTCTATTTCTTTCTTGTACCCTTCTATCTCCAGATACTGCTGCATTTGCTACCCATTATTATTAAATATTGTGTATTAATGTTTTATTATGTTGATGATTTAGTAGCTTATGTATGCATTGCAAAAATAAGTAAATCCCATTTTAAACATTTTGAAGTAATACTCTGGAAGTGGAGTTTGCTTGATGGCTATTAGAAGAATTTGAAGCATTTGTAGCTGTCTCCATCAGGATCCTAAAGAGCATGATGCTGACATAGACAATGCTTTTCTGAAGGATTGAATTTTGGCATCTCAATCCATGACAATGCCATTTATTTCTGAAGACCCAGAAACACCAATTCTCCCTGTGAATTCATGTATGAATATTCTTGGCTGCTCTGCATCTAACTCCAGCTGCCTGCCAGCCTGCAATGTTGGACAACTAAGCCTCAAAATAAGAACCAAATCAGAAGTGGGAAATGGCCAGGTGCTACGTATGGCGCAAATAATCCAGATTTTCATATGATTATCCCTATTTGGTTTTTCAATGTTAGATTTAGACAACATCCAAAGTAAGGACAAATCCACTACTGTGTTACCTTCCATGTGTTAACAGCATGGAAGACCATATAGATAGATTTTTCTCCATGATCCCACATAGGAAGGGGAATATTTCAAATATTTCAAGGACCATCACACCAAACATGGAGTGACACTAATGGAGGAATGGCAAGAAAACAGATTTTAAACCGAAAATAATGTTGAGGAGGCAACGGTGAAGCATGTTCACTGGGGATAATAGGATCTGTGTGGGATCATGGGGGAAAAAATTATATATGTGGTCAACACCTACTTGATGGCACATAATTAATAGGATCTGCGGACCAATGCATCTGGATATTGTGAGATTGTAGAAGACAGATGCCAACAGCAAAAGAATAAAATTGGATTGCCGTGAGTCCCTTTCCCCTACGCAGCTCCATTTAATGTCAATCTTCCTCAGAGGAGTAGCTCGGAGATCTCTCGGCCTGCAACTCCTCCAGCTAGTAAGATAGGGTGGGAGATCCTGAATGCTGCTGTTCCAACACTGTAGTTTTCTATTCCAATTAGCAAATACTGTGGAAGGTGTTTGTTTTCTAATTATACCATTGTAACCTTTAATCTTCCATTAAATGCTGTTAAGTTTTAACAGAATTATTATAGCCTCTTGTAATCTGATGTTGTTTTTAAATGCTCTGCTTCCAAAGCCAGTGAAAAAACAAATACCGTTAGGTGTTCGGCGTGTATTTTGAAAATCCTGCTCCAACCATTACAGGTCTGCATCTGTCATTGCTTAGGCTGCCTAGCAATTGTGTAGCTCTGTGGAAAACAGCAAGGTGGCTATTGTC
Organism: Pantherophis guttatus; assembly: GCF_059756535.1. Classification (NCBI taxonomy): domain Eukaryota; kingdom Metazoa; phylum Chordata; class Lepidosauria; order Squamata; family Colubridae; genus Pantherophis; species Pantherophis guttatus. The sequence continues at coordinate 150,794,219 of NC_142065.1, forward strand.
AAGTGCAAATTTATTTTTTTAAAATTCAGGCAGGATAGGGACTCGTGCAATAGTGCTTGATGAGCGTATTACTTGTAGAATTGTACAGTCTGTGTGCATTTTGGAGAGGGAGGGATATATTGGAAGATGAAATCTTCTATTAGGGCAGAACTTGCAATTAATTAACCCACCACAAAAATACCAGCGATAGCCAGCTAAATAAGTCTTAAACAATATTCCTCCTAATGTGAATATTCTTCTGACAAGAAATGTCAGGTCTTGCTGCCTCTTAGGAGAGCATTTTAGCCAGCTATGAAGGTTTCAGAGCTGACAATAAGCCTGTTTGTGACAGCTTGTTTCAAAGGATTTACTGTCCATTGCCTGAAAACCGTTGCAGAAGGGTTCAGATACTTCACTTATTGTCAGATGATTACTATAAAGAGGTCACTGGTAAATTCCCATAATTCACAGCGACTGTGGAGGAAAACCAGCCCTGGGGCTTGTTGATCATTATGACTGAAAGCTTTGAAGGAAAACATCACCTGCTGTTTTAATTGTTCCAGCACAGCCCAAATGTTTGGTGGCCTCTTTTTTTTATATAGAGTATTAGATCTTTGGACTTTGCTAGATCAAGACAGGGTCTAAAATTTAGAAGGAAAACTATATGTTTGTGTGTGTGTGTGTGTGTGTGTGTGTGGTTGGGTAGAGGGTAGGTGTCTAGCATCATTCCAGATTGTATGGATGTGATTTGTAAAATAGTTGGGGGAAGGATTACAACCAAAACATATGGAAGATAAAACGTAAATCAAAAAGGAAATTTCAATAATAGGGGAAAAAAACCCTCTCAGAAAGCTACTTTTAGTTTTCCTATAAATGGTACTTTTTAATAAAATAATATTGCAAAGATGACTTTAAAGAGTCTCATTGCTAGAATTAGAACGTGGTCCAAATGTCTTCATCCAGATTGCACATTTGTAAGTTACAGTGATTTCAGGAATGGCTTTATTGCCTTTATAATTACCTATAACAACTAATGAAAAAATTAAATATTTAAGTTTGGGTTTATCACATCATGATCATTGTTGGTTGTTGCCTTGCATGAATGTCAGCCATGTCCTTCTTACCAAATATAATTATTTTTCATTGCTAAAACATAGAAAACATTGCTTTTGCTTTGACAATGGTTTCATATCCCTTGACTAAGGGGCTCAGTAATGCTCTGAACTGATAGGCTATCTGGCAACTAACTTTATGTAGAATCTGTTATGCTTTTCTGACCTATGAATGCAGCCCTACCCTCAACTGTTAATTTAGACTTTGAGGATTAATTTCCTTAGTGATTCCTGACTTTAGAAATAACCACAAGAATCAAGTGAACATCCATTGGGTGGAACATGAGGCTCATCCGTACTTCTTATGGTCTCAATTTTCTACAAAGTTATGCAGGAGGTCTGCTGGTTAGGGCAGTAAGTCACGCTCTATGCTAGTTGGAGTCTTGAAAACTTCCTGATTTGTTAAGTCCCAGATCATTCCTTAAACACATTGTTTTTCGTGCTTGAGTGTGTACCTACTCACTTTCTCTAGGCCTATGGTCTCTTCAGCATACATGGAGTGCGAAGGCAGTCTATCTAAATAAATATTCAAGTTTTTAACCTTACAGTTTTCATCATTGTATCCTGCAGTAGTCTAGATATGTACAGTATGCGTATGCATTATTTGCAGAAGTGAAATATATGTATATGTGTGTGTATGTATGTATGTATGTACAAATGTGTATAGAGAGGTTAGAAAACCACATACAATAAATATATTGAACAATTTTGCCATACAATTTCCAGTGAATGAAAATAATAAAATTTGTATCGAATAGATTGGAATGGAATGGAATAGAATTTTTTTTATTGGCCAAGTGTGGACACACAAGGAATTTGTCTTTGGTGCATATGCTCTCAGTGTACATAAGGACAATAAAATACAGTCATCAAGAATAAAAAGATACAACACTTAGTGATAGTCAAGGTTATTAATAAGCTATCAAATTGTACTAGTAAACAAATAAAACAATATAAATTGAAAGATACAAGCAACATGGTTATAGTCATAAGTGGGAAAAGATAGATACTAGGAAGGAAGAGAAGAATCATAGTAATACAGTCTGAGTAAATTATTTGACAGTGTTGTGGGAATTAGTTGTTAAGGAGAGTGATGGCATCCGGGGAAAAACTGTTCCTTGTGTCTAGTTGTTTTGGTGTGCAGTGCCCTATAGCGTCATTTTGACGGCAGAAGTTGAAACAATTTATGTCTAGGATGTGAGGGGTCTGTAGATATTTTCACAGCCCTCTTTTTAACTCATGCAGTATACAGATCCTCAATGGAAGGCAGATTGGTAGCAATTGTTTTTTCTGCAGATCTAATTATCCGTTGAAGTCTGTGTTTGTCTTGTTTGGTTGTAGAGCCAAACCAGACAGTTATGGAGATTCAGATGACAGACTCAATAATTCCTCTGTATTATATATTATTATATATACACCATATATTATTACTGTATATATGAAGCAGGTTATTAAAGATGATGCTTCCTTGCACCGACAATATTCCCTATGTTATCTCTTTAATCTGCTTTAATCTGCAACCATAGACAGAATTGCCAATATAATTCATAGCCACAGTGACAACAAATGGCAAAACATGAGTGGTTGATCATGACATAAGCTTCTCCCTTTCATACATGTGTTCCTTGATTTACAACTGGTTGCATAGCAGTGGGTTCACTTAACGACTATCAGCATTTGCTTAATGACTGCTACAAAAAAGATCATAAATTGGGTCAGTCATGTGATTGACCCAATTTAGAACTGTCACAATATATTACCATAAGGGCAGGGCTCTGTTACAATCGTATGTTGAGACTACCTGTAATTACATCACAATATCAAACCCATGTGTATAAGGGATACAACATATTATATTGTATCACAATATTTATAACCCACATTTCAGCATTTCCTCCCATGTTCTCCCCTTCTCATCTGCAGACCTCAATGGTACCATTCGATATTTTAACAATATTAAAGTAGCAACACAAGTGACTCGATGTAAAGTAGCTTTCTGTAATTTCAATCTGAGCTCCTGCGCAAGATGCGTGCTTTGGCCTAGTTGAAAAATAATATTTTTAGAAAGGTTTTGATGCCTCTAGAGGGATTCAGTGAGCTAGAATTTATAGGAACCTGTGAAGAGAATTCAGATGGATAGGAAATTGTGTCTTTACAGTTGCTAGAGGCGTCTGTACTGATGACTGGCTCTCTAATCTGACCTGCCTTCTGTTTAAAATTATGATCTCATCACACATTAACCTTGTCATACCTTTCATGCTTCAGACAGATCTCTACAAGACCTTCCTTTCTCTTTTCTTTCCTTCTATTTCAGACATTCTCATAGTGCATTGGGAGGGTCTGAAGTCTGTCCTTCCTCATTAAGACTAGGGCATGATGCTAAATATGTCTGCCTCACCACAAAATCCCCCTCTTTTGTAATATGCTTTCACTTATTGGCCCCGGCCCTCAAATGGCAATCGGCTTTTAAATTTTGGGACTGATGCCAGGAGAGCCACAACCCCAAAGATCAGTGGAATTGTCTGGTTACTGGCTGACCAATCCAGGAACAAAACTGTCTTTGCTTCTGGAGAGTTGATTGTGTCACTTCAACTAATGCTTCTTGGTATGGCAAAACAAATCAATGCTCACCCCTGCATGGGCAATCTCTATTCCTTAACTGTTTCCTCAGAAGAACTCGTTTTCTGGTCCTTTCACCCTTGCGACCTTCTCCGAAGCTGTTCTACTTTGTGTTAGTTCTTGATGAGCTAGAAGTGGAATAACATGCTTAGTGGGATTTAAACAGTGCCTAACAGAATGGAAGTGGACTTTCCATGATACAGTATAGAAAGCATACTGCTATTAATGTAGTTTAAAACTGCATTTCCTTTTTTGGTGGGGAGCAATGTCACATTACAGACTCATATTAAATCTGAGATCAATTATATTTCCAAGAATCTTTTTCAGAAGTATTGTAGTACTTCCAAGCTTGGTTTTACTTTATTTTATTCATCAAATTTATATGAGGCTCATCTCACAGTGTGAGATGGTTTGCCCCATCCTATAACTTTGCTACCTATTTATCACTCTCTCTCTCTCTCTCTCTTCTATCTATCTATCTATCTATCTATCTATCTATCTATCTATCTATCTATCTATCTGTGTATCGAATTACAAGGCCAATTTATTTCCCAGCAACTCTTGAAGGCTTATAATTTAAAAAAGCTAACCGTATAAATAAGAAAATCAACCTGAGGAGCGAAATAGAGCAACACAAAATAGAGCCACACAATCCAGCCCATAAAACCACACAAAACCAACATAAGTTTAAACAAAAGGGAGCTCTTTGATCACCCTGCTCCAGAGGCTGGGGACCAGATCTTCAATGATTTCCTAAATGAGCTACAGTAAGGTTGGGCCTTCCCCTAGCCCCCTAATGAATAGCTTTGCATCTCTCTTTCTCACTCTCTCTTTTATATTTCATTCATTTCTTGAAATCAAGTCCTCTAAAGCTATCAAAATCATTTTTAAGTTTTCTTTCTTATCATCCAGGATAGCAGCTCCCAAACCTTTTGGGCACTAGGGACCGGTTCCGTGGAAAGAGATTTTTCCACGGACCGGAGGGGGCGTGGTTTCACATGATGCCTACATCCCACTGGTGAGGCTTTGCTGCTTTGTGTGGCCTGATTTCTGGCATGCCGTGGCCCAGTGCCAGTCCATGGATGGGGGTTGGGGACCCTTGTTCTAGGGTAACAGCCATCTTAGTTACCATCTTGTCCTTTACAAAGAAAGAAAAGAAAAGAAAAGAAAGAAAGAAAGAAAGAATAGAATAGAATAGAATAGAATAGAATAGAAGAGAAAAGAAAAGAAAAGAAAAGAAAAGAAAAGAAAAGAAAAGAAAAGAAAAGAAATGCTACCGTTGAGGAGATAGTGGATGAAAGGGTAATAGACCCTGGGAGACATAGAGTTAGGTCAGAGACAGGTTGCTCATGTAATCGCAATATGAACAAGAGCTTACTATTTTAAGAAGCCAGGTTACCTAGAATCTTCTTTGTGCCAGCAAACTGGGAAAGGGCTTCAATGCCCATTGCTCAGTGCTTTTGCATCAAAACTTGCCTCCACCAGTTTATTTGGCAGTCCCTGATTCTTTCTCTTGCTTTCCTCCGAGGAAGAGTCTGCTCAGCAAATATATCTTTGTAACTGTGTCTTATTATAAGTCATGGGGTGATTTGCCTCAAAGGATAATGCATTTTTAATCAAGCAGCAAGGCCAACAGTATGTAAAGTTCATCTTCATTTGTGTTTTCCCCATCGTGAACAAACCCCCTCATGGTCTTCAACCTTTAGCTACTTTTGCCTCTGCCAATGCGCACATCAGAATTGCTCTTAATTACATGCCTGGCTGCACTCTTAACCCTGTTGGGGAACAGTAAACTTTAAAGCTCCCCTGTCCACAAAGGATATGAACAGAAACATATTATATTTTCAAAAGGTTTAATCAAGCTCCGTGTATAATATTACTTTTTCATAATTTTAAACAAGTTCATTGTGGTTACTTTAACATGCACTGCAATAGATGGGCTTGGCTCAAGAGAATCAGGCTTATATCCCTATTCGCTCTTACCGTTCATTGTATTGTACTGTATCGTGTTTATGATTTATTGAATTTGTATCCAGAGCAGAGGAGACTGGGTTTGTTTTGGATAAATTGCTCTCCCTCATCCTTTCCTATCACCTGTATTTTGGGGAGGGCAAAAATAAAAGTAAAAATAGTACAATTAAAAAATGCAACAGCAAATAATAGGATATTGGAAGGAACAAACTTACTTGAAAACCAGGTTTGCTGAAGTCTTTTTTCATTTTTGAACTGACTGCCAACAATATGCATGTATAAATGGCAGCAATTTTTATCCCAAAGTTCATATAGTAGTTGCTGCCGACTATACCAAACATGCAGCACAAAGATAGTTTTATTATTTTAGCTATTTCTCTTCCTAGTCCTCAGTTCCAACTCTTGGCCTTTTTAATCCATTCTTCCCTTGATTTTCCCTTGATCCATTTTCCAAGCTGCGTGGTCCAAAACCTACCATGAGAAGTATTAAATCACCGGGTTCAATTAATACTCTGGGGTGATTAACAAAATGCCTCTTTTACTCAAATGCTGCTACCATTTGCCTGTTCCCATATACCCCCAGATGGTTGATGTGGATGCCACCTTACATTCTTCAAAAGAAAAGTTGACTTGATATCAACTTTACACTATGGGAAATCAAAATAAAAGCTACCTTTTGATGATTTTACTATGTAAATCTTACCTATTCTTTAGCTCTACAACAGGGGTGTCAAACTCGTGTCGTCACCTCGTCATCACGTGACGTATTGTGACTTCCCCCCCTTCACTAAACCAGGGGTGGGTGTGGCCAGTGCATGACGAATCCGGCCCCTGGGCCACAAGTTTGACACCCCTGCTCTACAATACGATATGCTTAAGCTGATAAACTATTTTATGTCTTAATGCAATGGCCATGCTAAAATGAAGATAGAGTTCTCACAACAATTTACGAGCTACTAACCTTATTTTAATCTTGACATGTATTGTATAAATTCAACCATCAGGAGAAGGAAGGGTGAAAGTGACTTATGATAGGAGTAGGAAGGAAAGAGCAGCATTGCTGGTTGAAGAATTTTCTTTTGCTGTCTGCTAGGTCTGTTTTTAATTGGAGTCACATCTATCTTCCTTCCTTCCTTCCTTCCTTCCTTCCTTCCTTCCTTCCTTCCTTCCTTCCTTCCTTCCTTCCCTTTCTCTCCATTAGGTGTATACAAACTAGTGACCTTCAGATCTTAAGGACTAGGATTTAATCATGGTTAGGCAGTTTTGCTTTAGTTTTGTAGCTTTGTATTATACAGTATTAAGTCATTATGTCCAGAGATGGTATTCAGCTGGTTCAGACCGGTTTGTCCAAATCGGTAGCGGAAGTCGCAGGTGAGCCTGCCCACCTGCCCTGGCTCTATGTTGTCCTATTTAGGGACGTTTTTGAGGCTGGCTGCATGTGCAGAAGGCACTTGCATGAGCAAAGTGAGTGCGCGGAAGACTGGGCGCATGTGCGGAAGGCAGGCACGCATGAACTGGGGGTGCGTACACAGAAGTGAGCATGTGTGCGCGGGGGGAACCAGTAGCAACATAATGTGCAACCCACCGCTGATTATGTCCTATTTAAAACTTGATGAGACCTGCACAGAAGATGAATTTCTTCATCAATTACAGGTTGCCAACCAGAATAAAATAAAATCACACGAATCAGGGAAGTTGTATGAACTAATAGCACATAATATTTGTATGATTGGCTTCATTGATACGAAACCAGTGCATTTTTTTAGTGCCAGGATGCACTTGAGTGGTTAAAATTCCTGTAGCTATCTTAGATGTTTGCCTTACCAAGAACATATGCATTAACATGAGGCAGTGCTTCAATTCAGTGAATTGTTAATTTGATTCAAGAATGATAAGCATGGCTAAAGGCCAAGGGAAATTTGGTACTTGCTTCTCTAAGTATCTCTGTATGTATTCTTAATCTGTTTTTTATGGAGTTTGAATTATAATAGCAAGACAACTATTTTTGGGGCTGTCCTAAAGTTATTTCTGACTAATTCAATTTCCATTGTTTTCAGTGGAACTATTAGGGGTACCTTTACTGAAGTCAAGGAAAATAATTAAGTCTCGAGAAATATTACTAAATAAAACCTTTGTAATATAGTATTTTCTCCCTGAGTTTGAATTTTTATATTAACAGTGAAAACAATAACTTCAGAGAAAAATACTGTCTATCTGAAGATATATTTGTACCCTTTTAAGCCCACAGATTGCATGAGAAAATGAAATCATTTCACAAAAACATAGGCAACATCATAAGTGCATTTTACTTACAGGAACAGGTACAGTAAATCATTCTAGGGTGTCTGTTTCTCTGGGTGTGTTTGTGGCTCATTTGAGAGACCCACTGTTTTGTATTCAACTTTCCCATGCCTGGAATATTCAGAGAAAGGGGTGCCTTCCTTACACTGGCAAATCTGGCAAAAATCTAATTTGGGTATTAAAGAAGGCTGAAAAACCAGAACTTGGTCCAATGTGACGGAGGTGTTAATACAAGACAATTAGGGCAATATCTGTGTATTTATGTTAACTCAATCATCATTATTTTATAGACAGTTTCCACCCCTTTAAGATGCTAAAAACGAGAAAAACATTGCCTTACTGCCGGCCAGAATGAAGGGGAAAAAAAGGTATGAAATCCTGCATCTAAGCAGCCGAAGGGCTTTATGATTTGTTAGGTTTAATAGTTCAGGGGATTAAACAGACAGGAATATTAGCAGGATAAAAAAAAAGAGAGAGAGAAAGAAAAAGTCAATGTATTCACTGAAGCAAATCTAATGGTTTGCTGGGCCAGAGGAAAAGGGGGAAAAAAAGGTTCCCCCACCACCTGAGTGAATCTTATTTATAATTCTTAATTCACTATATGAAAATACATTCCCAGGCACCTTTCTTCTTCTTTTTCCTCTCTCTTTTGCTATGCAAGTCACATTTTCTAAATCCTTTATCAACGGCCATTCTGCATATGAATGGGCTGTAATTGAACTGTCACATTCATGAAGGTCAGTAACCTTTCATTAGGAAGAATGTGTCTCTCTTGATAAAGTGGAACGTCCCCAGGGACTTGAAAGCAGATTTAAAATAAAATAAAATAATCGCTCTTTCAAATATACCTTTAAAATCTAATGCCAATCTCTCTCTCCCCCCGCCCCCTTCTTCCTGTTCCCTTCGGAGTACTCTGACAAACCTTTGTCTTTCTCATATAGTCAGCATTGTTCCAGTGATTTAATCGCATACTTTGTTGTCGTGACCAACTTTAAGAGTAAAAGAGGAAGTGACAAAATGCCTGTGCGTTAAAAATTGCAGATCGTCATTGTGTCTAGGGTCCCTTTTGTTTTAATAACAAACCTTGAAATTACAGCTAGTTCTCCTGGTGTTAAGGACCCTTTTGGCATCTGATGTGCAAATGGCTATCCACTCCATGCAGAACTCTATAAAGGACGCCACATCAGTCAGTGTAACAAGGGAGGCTGAAGTGTCTGTGCGCTTTGCTATTCGGTGTAGTCAAGGAGATTATCTCCTTTCAGCAAAATGTCCAGTTATTCTAATTGTGCTATTGTCCATATCGGTGTCACCAGGAAAGATGTTTTGTTGTTTGAGAGACAATAGGGGTGTCTTTCTTACTTTCCCAAGCCATTGTGCATAATAGTCATACCTCAGCTCTGATAGCATCTGAGGTTTAAATTCCACAAGAAGCTGTTTCTTGTCTATTAAAAAAAAAACAGCAATTGTATATTATATAGCTAATGAATTACTGACTTTTCGTGAAAAATCAAACTGATTTTTGCATGTCATCTAATGATATGGCTGGGTCATCAATTACTGTCTAATTAAGATACTTCAAGAGAATCGAATGTGTCAGAAGATTCATAGGTCTTCCATCATTCTAAACCTGTTGTATTTGACAATGTTTGCTCTTCTAGAGGAAATGTTTCTAGTCCAGTCACTCTAATGGATGACTTTCTCTGTAATTTGGAAATGCCCCCACTGGTTCTATTAGATTTCTTGGAGGTGTTAGATAGTATATATCAGGGGTTCCCAACCTTTCGGACCTCAGGGACCATTAAAGTCATAATTTTAAAACCCAAGGACCACTAATATGATCTGCCTAATGACCGGCTGGGTGGGCGGGGCTAGGTAATCATGTGACTGGGTGGGCATGGCCAACTTGATTGGCAACTTGATGTCACTCACATCGAGGGGCGCCTCGCTGGCCTCTACTCCCCCCTCTCCTGCCAGCCACTCCTTGCCTCCCCACCCGGGCTCCTTAGGGTCCCAACAGGAAGCAGTTGTTGGAGCTAAGCAGTCACCTCAAGAAAGAGTTGGCAAAACAGCTGGCTCAGTTCAAATTGGATCTGACCGAAAAGGAGGCTCAGCAGAAGCACGTCACTGAGGACTATGAGCATAGTCTTTCCAAGCAGAGGGAAGATCTGTGGGAGTGCAAGGCCAGGTACCGGCACCTGGAGGCTTAGTGGGCTGAGATGATCAGCCAGTTCCAGGCCATGATGCAGTCCCACTGGAACAAGGCCCTCTGGCTCTTTGCCACCAGCAGCACTTCCCTCCAGCCTTCGCCCAAAGCCCCGTACCAGGAGACTGAAGTAGACCCTGAGTCGGAATTTCTTCCCCTCTCTGACCCACACAAAATGGCCCCAAAGGGGGAGACTCTCTGCAGCAACACAAATGTTCATTGCACATATCCAGCCCAGGGGCCATAGTTTGAGGACCCCTGATTTAGTTCAATATTTAAAAAAATGCAAATAATTTTTCTGCGGACCACCAAAATTTTCTCACAGACCACCAGTGATCCATGGATCACCAGTGATGACCGCTGGTATCTATCATGGTGTTCAACTGGAGTGCCTCTAAGAAATGGAAACAGACAGCGATGTAATATGATGGTTACACTTATGAGCAGACAATTCCAATTGGTATTCTTAAAGAATCAGTGATCAAGCTATTCCAATGTGATTTCAAATTTCACTTGAGAGAAGTCATCTATTAGTTTGGAGTGAGGTTTGGTTCCACGGCAAGTGATGAAACCGATTGCTATCCAGGCCAAGCTGGAAGTCCTGAAACAGTGTCTAGAGGATATCAGAGGCTAAGAATATAGATTAAATTTTATCAAAATGGAACTAGTCATCTGAGAACATCAGCCCTACTCTCAACAGGGTCACACTCACCCTGAAAAAAATCATAGCTCCATTTGAAACAGCAGAGGGATTCAGGACCAGGAAACCTTTGTGACTATAACTTGTGCTCTGATCATCTTACTATTGGCCTATTGCAACAATTCTCTATGGGCTGCCTTTGCAAATGACATGGAAGCTGTAACTGATACAGAACATGGAAGCAAGTTTGTTAGAGGAAGAAACCGGCCAGAGTTATGCCCATCTTGAGGTCATAAACTGCCACTAAACATGAACCAATTCAATAGCCAGCTGATTATTACTCTAAAGATGTATATGACATGGCACTGGAATATATCAAAGATCACCTTACTCTGCATGTTTTGCATCTCAATTCCAACTATAGGTAGTTCTCGACTTACAACAGTTCATTTAGTGACTGTTCAAAGTTACAACATCACTGAAAAAAGAGACATGAACATTTTTCACAGTTATGACCTTTGCAGCATCCCCTGGCCTCAACTTTCCTTTTATACTGAAAGACCCTGAAGACTCTATAATGGTCCTTTAGGACGATTGGGGGAACTAATGGGTTTTATGTTTATTAAGTTTTTATTGAGATTGACATATCTTTGTTACTGTTTTCCTTTGTTGTGTACCACTCAGAGTCTTATAGCACTGGAAAGGAATCCACATTTGTAGAATAAGTAACTGCTATTTTCTTACACTATAGCCCATTTTTCCTAAAGAATAAAGAGATTATCTGCAGTTGTGCTATCAAATTATCCAATTTAGCATCTGTTTAAAAATGCTATGAATGAAATTAAATTTAATTTGTTTGTCCTCTGCTATTCATATCATCTCGAGGAGATATACATACAGCAGCATAATGTCGTATTTCAATTAATATATTGCCACAATAATACAGCAAAATGAGATGGCCAGCCAGGGAGTCAAGAAACACCTGGAAGATGTTGGACCTGGTCTTTGGGTGTTAAGTGTATGGGTATACTGTGTATACACGTACAATGACAATAAAGTTATTATTATAAGTCCTTTCCTATGGTTCACCTTCATTGCAAAAAATTCCCACTTCCGTAAAGTGAGATTATGTTACTAGACTTGATTCCTGTTTGGAAAAAGTTCCTAAGGAGATAAAGATGCTATGTAAGAAGATGGAGATTTGGATTGCACTGTGCACACATCCCTTGTACTTCTTAAATTGAACCTTACCACATTTATGTGGGCATGGAAAATCCAGATTTTAATACAAAGTAATATAAGTTTCCTTCCCTTAGAAAATATGAATGGTAGGGCTGGAGTGGGGCTGAAGCAGTGACATGTTGAGGAAATGGGTTGAGGGCCTTTCCTTCAACTGCCACAGCCACCATAGTTTGCGTGAGTGAAAACTGCAGAGGGTACAGTACTAAATAACCTTATCATTTGTCCTGAACTGGACAAAAAATAAGATCCTTGTCGACAACAGTCTCCTTCTTCAGTACTAGATACTGATCAATAGGTATCATTTGGTATTGTAGCAGAGGTGGGTTTCAGCAGGTTCTGACCTGGTCTGGAGAACCAGTAGCGGAAATTTTGAGTAGTTTGGAGAGCTGGTAGTAAAAATTCTGACTGGCCCCACCCCCCCATCTATTCTCTGCCTCCCAAGTCCCAGCTGATCGGGAGGAAATGGGGATTTTGCAGTAACTTTCCCCTGGATTGGGGAGGGAATGGAGATTTTACAGTATCATTCCCCTGGAGTGGGGTGGGAATGGAGATTTTACAGTATCCTTCCCATGCCACGCCCACCAAGCCACACCCACAGAACTGGTAGTAAAAAAATTTGAAACCCACCACTGTATTGTAGGAAAGATTCCACTCAATCTCTCTTAAAAGATGGATTGTAACTGAAGGGAGGGATATGCATTTGCAAATAAAAATTACATTAAATTATTTTAATCAGGCGGATTTAGTATCACCTCTATACCAAAACATGTATTTCCAAAAGGAAACAATTTGATTCCAAAACAAACTTTCATAGCTCTCCCCCCCCCTTTTTTTTTAAAAAAAGTAAAATTTATTTATTTATTTATTTATTATTCAAACTTCTATACCGCCCTTCTCCTTTCGGACTCAGGGCGGTGAACAGCCAAAATAAAAACATAAATCACTTTTTTTCACATCCTTTCGTTTCAAATGGTACCCGACTATGATACTTACTTGCTTAGAAAAGAGGCAAAGCTGAATTTATTGAATGGGCAAATCTCATCAGGCCTCCCAATTATTTTTCTAAACAGCTGTAAAATAATTCGGTCAGGCTAAATTATTTCTGTGTTGTCAGCCATGATTGCTATTTCTGCCTAGTGAGATCCGAGAAGTTTTTTTTTTTAATCCAGAGCAGCAAAATATAAAGCAACAGAGTTTTTCAAGGGTTAATTCATACTGATAGAGGAAACTCATGTGGGGAAATTGTATACTGTTGCTTCCCTAGGCATAGAACTGTGTGGAAAGACCATGCCAACCAGTGGGAGGGATTCAGCCGGTTCTCTCCGGATCAGGTGAACTGGTAGCGGAGACTGCGGGAGGCGCTGCCCACCCACCTGGATGTAATGCATGAGTAGTGCGCATGCGCAGAAGGCTGTGAGCATGTGCAGACAAGGCATATGGGAGTGAGGTGTGCACGCTCGCGCACAGGCTCACATTTGCAAACCGGTAGGGAAGGTAAGTGAATCCCACCGCTGATGCCAACCTAGTTGGATCAACTTCCCATCTGTTGGATATTGAAGTCCATTCAAGTGTATTCCTATCTTAGACTCAGATGCAAGAATAAATGGCAATGTACTATTAGCTTGAACAATTTGCTGATACTTGGATTTAAGATTTTCATTCGTGCTCATCTACCTTTTGCATCAGGAGTTATTTACTAAGCCAGAGATCAGCAACCTGCAGCTCTGGAGCCGCATGTGGCTCTTTCACCCCTCTGCTGCGACTCCCTGTCACTTGAAATATGTGTCACAACCGCCAATGTGTGACACCTGCCGGCACGTGATTTATTGAGCTTTTCAACCCTCGGTAGGCCAACCATGGATAAATCCAAGAAAAGAAAAATTACAGGAGAAAACAGAAAGTGGTGAACATATTTCCAAGTACACAAATTTTTTTTCTCAGACAGGCACAGACCAAACCCAGTTTTACCACTTTGTGTCGTTACAATAGAAGCCCATCCATTAACATGGGAAACTGCTTGTTTGCATTTCTGAACAGCTGACATTTGTACCTTTCCAAGGAAAATGAAGGGCATCTCATTACTTCCTTGTTTAAGTGTAGAAATAATGGGAATGATAGGGAATAGCAGCTAATTTCCTTTGTCTCCTATTCAGCAGATAATGGAGGGATGTGCTTGGATGTTAAAGGCCAGGCAGAGGAGGTGACCTGGAGATGACTCCATTCTTCCGAGGTTTATCAAAGGCTCCTGTCAGTCAAAGGCATGCTGGGAGACTGGGGACTGGCCATCTGGTCCAAAGTTAATCAAAGAGGAAAATCAGAGAAGGAAGTGAGAGGGAAAAGATCTTGCTGTCAATTTTTGTGCCAAAAATTCCAGTTCCCCTGTTTGTTTCAGCACATGTGTTTGAGGATGGTGGAATCACCAGAAGGATGGAAAGTTTTATTTAATATGGATAAGCAGTGAGATAATCTTGTGTCACCATTCAGTGGAAACACCGAAGGTCACTCATGCTGTTAGCTATTGAGACAAGCAATACAACTGTTTCACTTACTTGAGAGAAGAAAGGAAAGAGCTGGTTCACTATTGGAAGCCAATTTAAATTCAACCAGGTCTTCTGTTTCGAAGCCAGAAATCTTTTCATCATTGTGGTGTTTATTATAAGTCTTTAACCCACTTCCATGACAAATACCATTGCTAAATGATCAGTCTCTCAAATATTATACATACAGTCTCCCTAGAATGCTAAAATGATGGAATTTCTAATCAGAGGTACAAGTAAAACTCTGAAAAGATTTAGGGTAATTTTGTTCAATTGCTACTAATCTTCTAATTTGAAACAGCGCAGGGTATGGGTGTGGAGAACCTACAGCTTTAATATTGTTGGAGCTAGATGAATTGGTGAACCAAATCAGTTACTGAATGAACAACAATCAGTAATAATGTTCTGATGTAACCTCATCAGAAAGCTATAAGAGGAATAATGAAATAATTGAATGTGCTTGTGTGTGTGTGTGTATGTGCATTTGTGTGTGCTTGTGCACCTGGTTTATGAAAATATAAATTATGAATAATCATCAGTAATAATTTTCCTATGTAAGCTCATCTGAAAGTTATAACAGGAACAATGAAATTAATGGGTGTTTGTGTGTATATGCGTGAATGCGCACCTGTCTTATGGAAATATAATTGATGAGTATCTGAAGGATGAACTTTCCATCTATGAACTTGCCTGATTACTCAAGTCATTGGAGAGACCATTTTGAAGAATCCTCCTCTGCTAGAAACTTGTTTATTTGGCACGTGGAAGAGGCCTTCTCTTATGTGGGAGGACGCATTTGGCCTCTACTCTTTCAATATGTAGTAAAATGACAAATACCCCTTTCTTCCATCAACCTTTAATTGTTGACTGAACTCAATTTTACTTCTGCTTCTAATAATATTGATTTATATTTATGCTTTGTATTTTAATTGTTGTAAGCCACCCTTGTTATGTGACCAGCAAGGTTAGATTAAAATAAAATATTTATCCTACATACTTTGGTATATACTGGCAGTGTCCAGTCTACATATCTAACCAGATTAGTTAAAAATCTAACCACTGTGTGGATAAATTTGCCTAGGTTTTTTTCCCCCTGGTTTAGCCCAGCATAAGTGAAGTCTGGACTTTTCAGACTCTCAACTTCTTCGTTTGAAATGGTTTTATTTTTATTAAACAAATTTTATAGCCACCCACACACAATGACTCCAGGCAGCATACAGCAATAAAAAGCCACAATTTAACACCCCTTCCCCCATTGTTTGTCCTGCTGATAGTTCTCCAGTCTAGTGAGATATACTGTATATTACCTTCTAGGTAGTGTTTTTGTTAACAATGCCTATATTTTGGAACAGACTCTCACTTCAAGTGAGGTTGTGTCCTGCTTCTGGTTTCGAACATATGGTTATTGGCAGTTTTCTCAAAGTCAAATAGATAACAGCAGACAAGGAATGCAAACCAGAGCAGAATATCTGAAAAGACCTTGCCTGAATGATTGCTTTTAAGAGGTGCATGCAGAAGAATAGTAAAAATCCAATCCAAGGTTCTGTGAGTCAAGTCAGATTAGTCAGCCAATCCAAAGGTCGGAATTCCACAAGCAGAGTCCAAATAAACATTATTCAAGAGCCAGAGATCAAATAGTTTATTCCAATGAAGGATCATGGATCAAAACTGTCTCTTAAATTAGGCTGCAGTCAGCTGTCTTTAATCAAGAGATTTGCTCCCTTGTTTGGCAAGGAGCTTCATAGAATGTTCTGATCTTCATTCTACTCACGGGGTATGGGAGCTGGGCAGCATTATGTCACCATTTTCTGACTGCTTCAATTGTGGTGCCTGTGTTTAATCGATCTTGGAATGGTTCTTGTTTTTGTGTCTCCTAAGGCTGTCGTTCCACAGGTTGTGCTGGAGCAGCTTCTTCACATTCAGAATGAGTGTGAATTCTGGGTTGACCACCAAATTTTAGTCTTCCAGAAACTCTTGAAAAAGTTGATGGAGAGAGGCTATAGTGATGCACATGATACCTAGGACTGACAATTTTAAGCCTTGTTTTATTCTTTATTCTTTATTCTTTTATAAATTTGTATACCGCCCTTCTCCCTGAGGACTCAGGGCAGTGAACAGCCAAATAAAAACATAAACTACAAACATTAAAATACAATTAAAAAGATATATATAACCTCTAAGTAAATCAAAGATTTAAATGGGTTGAATGTCTATGGAGATTCTCAGTCATCCAAGTTATGGTTGTCTCAAAGGCAGGCAGGCAGGAAGGCAGGCAGGCAGGCAGGCAGGCGGAAATGATGTATAAATATACACAATATAAATTTACACAAACCAATACAGTTTCTTAGGGTGGTGTCTTGGAGAGGAGGAATGTTTCACCATTAACATGCATAGAATGTCATGGCATTTAACATTTTTAGTCATTGATCAGATCTAATACATGGGAAGTAGAAGTACTGATAGTATTCTTCAATGTATTACTACAAAATTAAAAAAAAATACATAGGGATAAAATCTACTTTGTAGAGGAACATTGCCACCATAGAACTTGGTGCATACTGTACTTGAGTTTCTTGGTTTGAAAGCAATTTTGTTTACTTGCTGGGTCAAGATTCCATGAAGTGTCTTTAAACTAGGCATATGTGAAAAAGCTTAATAGTGTTAATAAAAGTTTAAAGGTTAACGGCTTCATCTTTAGTACAGTACTAAAGGTAAAAGTTTCCCCTGTCCAGTCATGTCTGACTCTAGGGAGCAGTGCTCATGCTGTTACCTTCCCACCAAAGTGGTACCTATTTATCTACTCACATTTGCATACTTTCAAACTGCTAGGTTGGCAGGAGCTGGGGCAAGAACAGGAACTCACCCTGTCACATGGTGGTTGGGTCTCAAACTGCCAACCTTTCAGTCAAGTAGCCCAGCATCTTAACCCCCAGCCACCACACCCTTTACCTTTAATATTACTGAGTTTCATTTCGTCTAATGCCTTTGTAGAAGAGGCACAGTTTTCTACAGCTGAATAACAATAATATGGAACAGAAAATATGACTTTCAATATTAAGTCATCCAGACTACTGTAATAAACATACGTACAAAGATATAATGCCCCGTGAACCCAATTAAATTCTGTGCAAATAAATATGTAGGCATTTGCACTGTATTCTCTGCAGTAACTGCTTTCTAGCTCAAGAGGTAAGCTTGCTCCAGTGAAGTATCACTATTTTCCTATTAATATAATTGCCCTCTCGTCCTGCTGCAAGCAGTAGAGAAAACATAATAAAGACATATAAGCCCAAAGACCTTCTTATTATTTTCTTTCTAGTGCAGAGCAACCTGTCTTTAAGCAGAACCCAGTATATTATATATCTTCACAGCCCAAACTCTCACATAAATGTATTTTTTCTTTCTTTCAAAGGCATAAAATTAGGGAGAGAAGATGTAGGATGCAGCTGCAAAGCACCAATATAATTTATCAGACAAAGCCTGTGAGGATGCTATCAGGTCTGCTATCAAAGGGGGAAAAGAAAAAAAAACCTTCCGGCATTTTACATCCCTTAATCCCGATGACAGCCTGTTTCTGCAGATACCCTGCAGTTCATGAATCACTGGCTATAGCATGCAAAATCCCTATTTAGGTAATTATAATACAATACACAAATCTGCACTTTGGCTAATGTCACTGAGAAATGTTCCAAGCAATCTTTTCCTTGAAATAACACACAGCAGCCTACCAGTTTTATGCGATCTCGACCGTGCCTCTGTCACAAGACAATGGGGAGGTAGGCGAATATAATTTTGTCAGGCATGTACTTCGGACTACTGGAGGCATTCCACATTCAAAGAAATGGAACTTGCTTAACACGATAGCCTGAGAAACCCACTGGTGGCAAAAGACAAGGGCATCTTCTAAAATGACATTTCCTAATCAGGGAAATAAATAAATAAAAAACACACAGACTGGATAAGGCTGAAAAATTTAGGATGATAGTCAAAAGGATTCACTTCTCCCTTTGAAAATACAGTTCAATAAAGTTCTGAGCCATTATATTGCACTATTAGCAGTTTAGTATTCTTTTGATTGGTTTCTTGTTGTGGGGAGTTAAAAGTTTATTTTAACGTTTCCTTGATTCATACAGGTTGGAATGTAATTGCATTTTTTTTTCTTGCTGGAGCCAAAGCACCACTATAAAACATCACTGTAAAGCTACTGTATTACTTCTCCTATACAGGTGTTGTGGCTCCGTTACCTGAGCCTGTGTCATCGGCAGGAGAGGACTCCGAGAGTGAAGGAGAGGAGTTGGCAAGCCCTCCCTCTCCAGGACCCTCCTCTTTGGCAATGCCTTCAGTGTCCGCCGAAGGGCAAGAGATAGGGCCGGGGCCAAGCACGTCCACGCAGCCACAGATGGACAGTGATGAGAGTAATGAGTCTTGGCTGGACTCACGCCAGCGTTGCAGAGATAAGCGCGCGCAACAGAAGAAAAGGCGTGCCCGAGATTAGGCTGAGTCACTGGACCACACCCCACACGGTATAAAAGGGAGCGTGATGGCCAGTCAAGCCTTGTGACGAACAAAGCTGAAAGTTTCCACGCCATTCTGCATTGCCGGACTTTTGCTATAGACTTTGCTGGATTATATTTGGACTTAAGTTACTCTGTAATTATTGAACATTTTACTTTGATGTACCAGAAGCGGAGAGAAGTTATCTCTTCCCTTCGTGAGTAATAAACTCTTGGCAGGCAGCCACTAGGTTGCTGCCAAGTTCCGTTATCATAAGGAAAAGGATTTTGTCGGCTGGTTTGGTTTTTAACTCTTGGACGTCTGTTGGTGTGTGTGCGTGTGTGACGGGGACAGAACAACAGGTCTGACAAATATAGAATATAGAATTTAGAATAATATGGTTGGAAGGTCTTCTAGTCCAACCTCCTGCTCAAGCAAGAGACTCTGTATCATTCCAGAAAAATGGCTGTCCAGTCTGTTCTTGAAAACCTCTAGTGATGGAGCACCCACAACATGGCAAGCTTGATTGCTTCTTCTCCTCCATTTTCTTTAACTGTCTTAGTGTTGGCCCTGGTATCCATCACCACTGCCAAATCAGCCGACATTTTGGGGCTTGGAAAAAACAAAAATCTAGATTGTACACAAAACCGAGAGAACGCCAATAGCAGTATTTACTCAGGAAGGCTTTGGTAAACATCAGTTTGTGATATCATTTCCTCTCTTTTCAAATAGGGTTCTCTCAGCAGTCTTTAGCACTTCTCTTATGCAAATTGCATCATAAACCGTATGGGCACTTCTGTATAATTTTTAGAAACACATGTTTGTTAACAGGCAAATACTGATTTTTAAAAAGTGGATTTTTGAATGGCAGAAGAGAAGACCAATACACTTGGCTAGTGCTGCCATCTGTATTGAACGATTTGTATTTTGGGAGACTGGGTACCACCCTTTAAAATAAAGGCCAGTTATTGACTCACATTTAAGGTGTAATAGTAAGTCAACAGTGATTTGAATAAATAACCACACCATACTATCTTATACCTACTGTCTATATCTGCCGTAAATATCCATTAGAGACCCCTGATGATAAATTTAAATTTGTAAAGATAATAATTGTGCACTAACAAAGCAGTACTAATGTCCTGGCCTGGAATAAGAAAGTTTCCTATACAGGTAGTCCTTGACTTACAACTATTCACTTTGTAACCATTCAAAGTTACAGCAGCCCTGAAAAAAGTGACCTATGACCATTTTTCACACGACTGCCCACGGTCACCTGATCAAAATTTGGATTCTTGGCAACTGATTCACATTTATGATGGTTGCACTGTCCTATGGCCATGTGATCCTCTTTTGTGACCTTCTGACAAGCAGTGTCAGTGGGGAAGCCAGGTTCACTTAACAACCAAGTTACTAGCTGCAGCCATACACTTAACAACTGTGGCAAGAAACAGGGCTGTCTTAATGCATGGGCCTTATGGGCACTTGCCCATGGGCCCCACGAGCATAGGGACCCCATACCAACACCGATTTTGTTGGAAGTGCCAATGTTTAATTTTATTGACCATTTACATTTTTATTCCTGTGAGTAGTTGTTGTAGGGGCCCCAGTACACTGCTTTGCCCGGGGCCCATAATGCTGTTAAGACAGCCCTGGCAAGAAAGATTGTAAAATTGGGCAAAACTCACTTAACAACTATGTCATTTAGCAACATAAAATTTGGGCTTAATTGTGGTTGTGAGTGAAGGACCACCTGTATACTTATATCCATGTCTTGCTATCACAACAACCTGTGAAAGGGCTCAGGCACAGGATGTGATGCTTGGGTTCAGTCCCAAATTATATATTCCACATTTCTGTCTTTCAATATTGCTCCCTTTGACCTAGGACTGTTGGAAAAAAAACCAGATTATATCATTTCATTCTAGGATAATATCCCTTTGGGATCTTTCTGAGGAAAAAATAAAGGTTTTCCAGTTTGTCCACCATCGCTGTACCACTTTTTCATTTAATTGCACAAGTTCTGTACAATTTTACCCTGCTAATCTGCTTTAATCATTTCTTTTGCTAACTCAGCTTTCTGCTTGCCCTAATGAGCTCTCCCTCGCACTCACATAATACAACTGAAATTAGCAATGGCTTTACTTGGCAGTCCCTCCGGGAATGCTTTGTCCTTCCCTAAAGAAGTAAAAGTCAGTTTAAATCACCTTGAGCAGAACTTGCTAGATTTTTATCTGCATATATCTCTGAAGTTTTCACCGTGGCAGTTTAAGTACTTGGGAGCTTTTGTCCAGCACTTTTACTGTTCTATCGCTGTGTATGAAAACATATTCAGGTAAATATCTCGCTTCCAGCAGGCTACAAAGAATTCTGCATTATTCTGTTAAGGTCTGTGCTCCGAGCTGTTATCTTAATTGTCTTTATTCAAAGACCGGACCTTTAGTACGTTTACTCAGCATCATTTCCATAGGTCTTGAGATAACCTATTTACAGAGACCCTTTTTTTTTCTTGACTGTCTCCTTAGCCCCCTAAGTGAGTCAATGCTGGTTACAGGCATGTCTCCTTTAATTTGTACTCTTGCTTGCTTATTTGCCATCATTACGGACTTGGAGGGAAATGAGGAAAAAAGGGTTATCGCCATTTCTCTATATTTCTGCCATTGCTCACGCTCAGAGTGAGTTAGTAGGCAGTGGCTGTAAAACTGGACAACCGTGGGCCTTTGTAAGCCCCCAATAATGCTAGTCATTTAATGAATATCTGTGTTAGCCTTGTATTCCCAGGACCCTGACAATGAAAACATGAATATTCAGATTCTCCAAAAAAAAATTTCCAAATATGGCAAAAGCAGGAATCTCCAAAACAAAATCAATTTTCTACCAGTAACTGAGTTGTTTGCTAATTCTCAAATGTAAGCAGTTGGTGATCTACATTATATTTGTTTCTCTCTCTTTTCGAAGCTTGCAGAAATGAAATGCCTCATTGATGATACTTGAGTCAATAAGTAATTATATTGCTGATTTGAGGACTCCCTTTAGCTTCATCGGATTGTAGACCCAGCATCATACTTTCTTAATAACCAGGAAATACCCAAGTTTCTTTTGCTCATCTCAGCTCTTCTCATTGGGGATGATCAAAGCCATAAGAACAGATTTCCTCCACATGCAAATGTTAGTTTGAGATATGAGATTTTCAGGGGATGGCAGCAGGGAAGGGAAGGTTAAATTCCCTCAACATACCTTCTCTGACTCCATGATACAATTTTAAGCACCTGCTGTATCTTCATTACATGCAAAACAGTGCATTAAAACTAATCTCTGTATTAGTAGACAAACCACTCACCTTGGGGCACATTACTTTAAAGAAGGTCTCCATTTAAGGCAACCTCTGATGTGCAGAAATGGACATTCAACCTAATGCCCATCAGAACCCATAGCAGCAACTATTGCTTGGCATCTGCAATCTCCATCTTTAATTACACCACCCTATAGCACTGTAAGGATCTAAAAAAAAATCCTCTGTTTTTTTCTCTTTCTTTGTCGGAATTCTATGTGGCACAGAAATACGGTTGTATATCTCTTTGTGTCTATTATACAGACAACACACAGAAGTGCTTCAGGAAGCAAGTGTTTTCGCTTCACCATCCTCCCACAGATCCCCAAATGCCACCAGGAATTTGGCCATAACTATATAATGGCACAGGAGACTATTGTGATCAGTTAAGTGATTTCACAAAATGAGACCGAAAGGTAAATCAACGATGGGTTTAACGGGATTGTGGAGGAGAAGGACAAAAAAAGAGAAAGGTTTCACCCAGTTGTCATTAGCAAAGGAGGGGACACTCTTAGAGAGTCTGAGGAGGTCAATAAATCACCACCCTTATCTTGCAAACAGAGCCTGCGACTTCAAAAATTAGCTCATTTATTCTGCACAATTAAATTTATTGAAGTGTGACAGAAAAAGTTTAACACGCATTGAAGCAGAAAGCCAGCAACAACGGAGGCAAGCATCAGAGTGAAAGGCACAATTAGTTGATTTTCATTTTATTTATCAATATAATTATTGAATTGTATTTATCCTATTTCACAGATTTTTACTATTATTGCTTGCTGGACTCAGGGGAAAAGTGTTAGCTTGAAATTGCTTTGCCCCCTTTTTTTAGCCTCGCTTAATATGATTATAGGGTAACTAATAAATGAAAACTTCTCCTAAATACTTCACAATTTTGCATTCAATGAGAGCATATCATTTGGCAAGATATCAAGTCATTTTCCTGTAAAATAATAAACAGAATATGAAATGCGAATAAAATAAATTTCCTAAAAGGAATTCAACATGTGTCAGATCAGTGCCAACTGTGCTGTTTATGTAAGTGGTTTTTCTTTTAATCTTTAATATATTTCAGCCGTACTTTCATAATACATACTTGAAAGTCTCGAAATGGTTCAGAGTATAAAATTTGTCTAATGGCAACCTTATAATATTTATTCAAAATATTTTAAGATTGCCATCAGACAAATTTAAAATAGAATATAACAAATTGTTATTGATGACCTCCTCTGGTTGACCTTATTAGAATATATTAGAGAGTCAGTTTTGGACTAGTGGTTAAGACACCAGGCTAGAAAGCATGAGACCATGAGTTCAAGTCCCACCTTAATCATGAAAGCCAGCTGGGTGACTTTGGGCCAATATCTGTCTGTCTGTCTGTCCGTCCGTCCGTCCGTTCGTCCGTCCATCTATCTACAGATATACATACACATATTCCCTTCTCACCCTCATAGGTCATTTGTCTTCCTCAATGTCAGATACTCTACCAGAGGCCTTGGAGTTTGAATGTTTTACTCACAATCTTAGCTGTTCCTAGCACTGCACTCTTCTGGACAGAAAGCTCTGATGTTGTTCTTGGGATCTGTTGGAGCCATCATCACAGCTTAGGAGTCACAGTGCTGAGTGTTCCTATCATTACTTTGGCCTTCTGAAAGAAAGAGTAGGAAAAAGATGTTTGGCACAACCAAGTATCTGTATCATGTACAGGAACATCTGCACAGATAGACCCTCCCAAGTCCAGATGGGAGATTCCATACAGTAGAAGGAAAGGAACTTGCTGATTGATATTTTTCCCCCTTTGCTTGAAATATACAATCTCTGAAATCTCAAAGTCTCTTCCAATTTCACGTTTAATGAAATCCAATGAAAAATCTGCGAGATTCCCAAGAAATTGTATTACTCTCACGCATGATATTTTGGTTCCCTTCCTAATTGCTACAGTATTCAGGAGTGATGACAAAAGCAGCCGCATCCAAATTTGCTTCAAGTTCACTTTTGATGAAATCTGGCAACTCTTGTAATTGAAAAGGATATCACTGGGCAGCCTTCCCTTACTCTGGCATCTGTCACAGGAGCTGGACTCCTATCCCCATCATTTCCTGCCAACGGCCTTCTGAATGGGGAAGTATGGGAGCTGCAGCCCAAAACATCTGGCAGGCAGAATCTGGTGGAAATGGCTGCCAGGGCCGACCATAATTACTGCTGTGCTAGAGGCCACGGAGACTGTATTGGAAAGCAACTGCCGCTACACAGTTTGGGAGATCTTTCCCTGTTTATCAGTCAATGTTGGAGCTAATCATGATAAAAACATGAAGATCAGCTTGTCTGGGAAGAATTCTGAAAAGTCCTTCTTGGTCAGTTATATTTTTATTTCATTTTATGTTGTAATAAATCTGGACTTAAAGGTATGCCCATTTAACTCCACCATCTATAAAACTATTCCTTAGTATCCATTACCTTGCAACTTAATGTTTCTGTCATTAGAGTTTTGCATAATAATTTAATTTGATTGATTATGTGCCATCAAGTCATTTTTGACTAGCAACCACCTAGATCGATCTTGTCCTTGCCCCCAGCCTGGTCCTTCAGATCTTCCAAAATTGTATCCTTACCACTGTAACAGAGTCTGTTTATTTTGCTGCTGGTTCTGCTCTTTTTTCCCTCTTTCCTTCCCTCTTTCCCAACCTTAGAGCTTTTTTCAGATAACTTCGCGCTTCATTGCCGAAGGGATTTAATTTGAATTTGATAATACAACAGAACAGCCCCAAATAAAACAAGTTAATTAGGAAAGTTGCAGATGGAAGGCGAACATGTATATAGGGAATGTACAAAGATCTGTAATGTGACCACGAAGGACCGAACTCAAATTAAGCTTGCATTAATTGTGTTTCAGGGAGTAAGGTCCGTTGAACGTAGTGAGACTGGAAGTGAGTTTCAAGAGTAAGTCTCAATAAAGGAGAATATTTGAAGTTCAGTGTTGAAATGAGGGGTCCGTGATGCTGTCTGAAGTTGGTTGTTTTCTTGCAGATGTTTCATTAACCAAACTAGGTAACATCATGAGCCTTGGTGGTGCAGCAGACTAAAGCACTGTTAAGTAACACCAGCTGCCTAGCAATTACTGCAAGTTCAAATCTCACCAGGCTCAAGGTTGACTCAGCCTTCCATCCTTTTGAGGTAGTTAAATGAGGACCCGGATTGTGGGGGCAATAAGCTGACTTTGTATAAAAAAGAACACCGCTTGGGGGCCCCCGAAAGCCCTACTAAGCAGGTATATACAAAAGTATGAAGGCTATTGCTTAATGCATTGTAAGCCGCCCTGAGTCTCCGGAAAAGGGCGGCATATAAATCGAACCAATAAATACAATAAATAAATCATCAGTGCTAGTAAGTCTTCCGTTAGGGAGATAGCCCCTGTAAACTCCTATAAACTGCAATATTTTCTAAGGAACAGTTCTATATGGGCAAGACTACCCTTAATTAATTGGTTGATTAATTTGATTTGAATAGCACCTGATTTACGACAACTGTTGAGTAGTTCATAGGAGAATTATACTTGATGCAGTGATGAAATCAGGAGATTTTATAAAGTATTGGGTTTTATCTTGTTCAGTTCAGGATTAAGTAGTTTTCTGTGAGTTTCCCTCCCCCTCTTTTCACCAAGTGTGTTGCATTTTCATCTCAAGTTCTAAAGCCTTCTGTAGTATCCCAGATAAAATGATAAAATGGGGAGGGTTTTATTCCCCACCACTGGCAGATTCTGAAAAGAATTCAAAGACTGAAACCCTCCCCTTTATGGTCTGTGGTGGTTGACTGGTTGCTAGAGATGCAAAGAAAGGATAGACCAATGTGTGAACTCAGCCACAAGATGGAGAAACCAATGCCTGTAGTCCTCAATTTATGATCACAATTGAGCCCCCAATTTCTGTTGCTAAGCGTGACAGTTGTTAAGTGAGTCTTGTTCCATTTTATGACCTTTCTTTACGACCTTTACGACGCACAGTTATTAAGTGCATCACTGCAATTGTTAAGTTAGTAACACCGTTGTTAAGTTAATCTAGCTTCCTTGTTTAGATTGCTGGTCAGAAGGTCACAAAAGTTGATCACATGACCATAGGAGAGTGCAACCGTCATAAATATGAACCAGTTGCCGAGCTTCTGAACATGTGACCATAGGAATGCTGAAACAGTTGTAAATGTGAAAAACATATGTCACTTTTTTCAGTGTTGTTTTAACTTTGAACGGTCACTGAATGAATGCTTGTAAGTTGAGAACTACCTTAAATGAAAATGTTGGATGTACATATAGGGCTCTGTAATCTAAATATACTTGCCTTGCTTTTAGTGCTGTTAGAATGCCGTATATTGCATTATATAATGACACTGCTTCACATTTATATACACCTTTCAAACATTCAAAGCGCTTCATGTAGCATTAAAATGAAGGTTTTAATGGAGGTTTTAGGGAGGGAAGAGCAGGTGGGATGGCCTCACAAACACTAACCTTTTAAGGACAA
The DNA here is from genome assembly GCF_059756535.1 of Pantherophis guttatus. Taxonomy (NCBI): domain Eukaryota; kingdom Metazoa; phylum Chordata; class Lepidosauria; order Squamata; family Colubridae; genus Pantherophis; species Pantherophis guttatus. The sequence goes on from NC_142065.1 coordinate 150,821,159, forward strand.
TAACCAGTTAATGCTAAATGAAGTGCTTTGAATGCTTGAAAGGATTCAAGCATTCAAGCATTTGTATAAATGTGAAGCAGTGTCATTATATAATGCAATATATGGCATTCTAACACAACTAAAAGCAAGGCAAGTATATTTAAATTACAGAGCCCTATATGTACTTCCAACATTTTCATTTAAGGTAGTTCCCGACCTACAACCATTCCTTTAGTCAGATAGTTCTATGCTTCTCAGCTCGCAGAGAAAAATACTGTCCCATGAACCCTGCACTGGGAGATCCAATTCCCATACAATCTCTCACAATCCACCACTTTTAATTCAAATGGCAAAAGCAGCAGCATGCCATCGTGACAGCTCTGCCCTTTTTGTAGATGCAAATGATGTCATGACCCCTACACAAAAGTCACCATGGAGGATCTATCTGCTTCTCATCTGCCATTCGTTGACTCAGAAAGTTTCAAATGCAAGAGTTGGGAAGGAGAAGGATAAAGGAAAAACCTCACCCAGTGGTGTCCAGTCCACAGACATTTTGGGTGGAAATATGGCCTATGGGTGTTGTGGCCCGCCAGCGGCCTGCACAGATCGTGGCTGATCCCGACGACAAGGAGGCTGGTGTGGTGTCGCGCCAGCAGTCTGAGCAGCCGGCACTCGTGTTGGACAGCGAGGAGGCTGAAGAGGATGTGGTGCCAGAGGCAGAGACTCAGCCAAGGCCTTCAGAACCTCCAGAGGCTCCTTCAAAAAGAGAGCGAAGTGGAGGAGCCTCTTCTCAATGCTCGAGCACGCAGGGCTGCCAAAAGGCAGGAGTGGTTACTCAGGAGGAGGAAGTCTCCTCGAGAGTAAGGCTTGAGGATAATTGGCCACTCCCTTAGCCTATTTAAGTCACATGCCATTAGTAAGTTTCTTGCTAGAAACAACTTGTAATTATCAACAGAGCATTTTTGGAAAAGTCTTAACTTCCTTTCTGGGCTGGTTGCCAACCTTTGCCGGACTTTGGTTTATTCTTGCTACTTAATAAATTTGATAAGGACTGTTGGTGTGTGTCTATATCCTCAGGAATCTAGAGCCTGGGGCAGAACAATGGGGCAACAAAAAAAAGAAGCTTTCTATCCTTGCCTTGGGATGACTTTGTAAAGCCCTACTTAATCTATCCCATACCTCAGATGAGGCCATTGAGACAAAGGAGAGCCTATGGCCATCTACTATCGTCAGTTGCGAAATCTGAGTAGACATTTCTTGATTTGTTGTTCTCTTTCCAGCTATTCCTTACATCAAATACCACGTGTAGGGAGTAGGGTTTTACTCCCATTTATACAAATCCGGGAAATTAGGTCAAACGGAGACAGGAGTACTTGACTTTCCCAAAGATTGTTTGTCTGATTGCAAGTAGGTCACTTTGCCCTAACCTCCATTTCCATTTGACAGAATTTAATTTCTCTACACCAGGGAAGTGTACTATTTTTGGTAACCTTCGGGTAAAACTAAAAAATGGAGATTTCTCTTCAGAGTATACAGAAGTGATGAGAATGCACCAACAATTATTCACTCACTGTAAACAGTAGTCAAGTGGGGAACTTGTGCAAGATGATATGTAGTTAAATTCAAAAAAGAAACATGGATATTGCTTCTGGTTACAGAAATCACGATTCAAAAAGCAGATATGTGAGTATTGATTGATTTATCATAAATATGTCTCTTATGAAGATGGACAGGTTTAAAGCAGTGGTGGGTTGCCCCCGGTTTGCACCGGTTCTATAGAACTGGTAGTAAAACCAGTGGGAGGCTCCGCCCACCGACCCTGACGTCATCAAAATGCTTCTGCGCTTGCGCAGAAGAGCATGTGTGCACGCGCGGCCCTGCTACAAACCGATAGTAAAGGTAAGTAGAACCCCCCCCCCCGGTTTAAAGGACTGTGTTCTGCACAGAAACAGATATTCTGTTTACACTAAGAGACAATATAGCCAGCCAGAGTCACCATGTAGGGGAGTATATGGTGACTCTGGCCGGCTATAATGTCTCTTGATATAAACAGAATATCTGCTTCCATATTGAACATAGTCCTTTAAACCTGTCCATCCTTATAATACACACACATACACATAGAGTCACACATATACATATGTCCATTAATTACTTAAGACTGAGGCAAATAAATAATTACAGTAGGGGCAAGATTATTCCCTGGTATATTGGCAATACCTTTTTTTGATGGAATGAATAGAGCTAAATGGAGCTTCTGATAATTCAGACTGGGAATTTGGTGTTAGTCTGATTTTCGTTTCCACAAAAATCCTTTTCCTTCATGATCTTTTCTACATTTTCATTGCCTTTCTTCCTCCTACACTATCTTTACCTTTACTTTGTTACATCAGAGTATGTTAGCGGTTGTCATTGCCTTTGCCTTCTTAACTTTTAACATTAAATCAGCTTTATCTTTTTTTATTTTCCTAAAAATGAGTTCTCTTAAGTCTCTTTTATTTTCAACTAACAAAATTGTGTGTCTGTATAGTGTCACTATTTGGATTTCCAATTTCTATTTCAGTTGTCAACTCTTCCAGTCCAGCTATTTTTCTAATACATTAGATAACTGTAGCATCTATCCTTTTCCCATTAGATAGATGCTACCAGTTATCTAATCTATTAGAAAAATAGCTGGCTTGGAAGAGTGAATCACAGTTTCTCTTAATTTAGTTCTTACAGTAGCTTCTTATTCAATATAGATGTTCCTCTGAAGAATAATCAGGTATACTGGCCCACTATATTATGTTACATATTCTGGCATGATCATAATAATCAAAGGCCTTGATCTAGTCAATAAAATAAAAATAAACCTTAAATTTTCTGTTATCCACCCTGATATTGACTGTATAGTCTTTTTTTTTAAAAAAAATTTATTGTATTTTTATTGTTAAAGAATAACAGAAAAAAAGAAAAAAAAACAATACAATAATCAATAGTAAAGAAAGAAAAAAAAAATTCCCCCCAACGTGCTATGCAAATGGAAAGGAAGTTTTAGGAAATTAAAGTCTTCAATTCTTCCAAAAATCTCTTTGATAAGGTACTGGCGCCGATTCATCCAATCTCCCAAGTGCAAAGTCCACAAATGGTTGCCAAGTGTTCCAAAAAACATTCTCTTTGTATATACCACTTCTAATTTTAATATCACAAGTCAATTTATCATTTAATGCAAATTTCCATGTTTCATTATACCATTCTTCTAATTTTAAGTCAACATTTAATTTCCAATATCTAGCAATTATAATTCTCCCCATTATAACCAAAATCCTCACCAATTCTCTTTCTCCAGTTGTTAATGTTGTTTCGTTCAATATTAATAATAATATGGTTTCCGATTTCAATTTGACTGTATAGTCTTATATTCCTGTTTTTTCTGAAATGTACCTATTCATTTAGTATTTTCGTTTCCACATATACTGTTTTTCTTAGTAATCTTTTAAGCAAAACTTTGCCGGTATGAGGAATTAGTGCAGTATTTTTAATAATTTGCCATATTTCTTGCAACTTCTTCTCTCTCTTTTTGGTGCAGGATACACACAAATCTTTTTCAATCTTATAAGTGATGCAGACTTCTTCCATATTGGTTGATATAAAACTGTCAGCATCATTATTGCCTCTTTTCCTCAACTGTTAACAGTCCAGTTGGTGTTTCACCTGTCCCTGGCCAACTAGTTTATTACATCCATATTTCAGTTTCTAGTGAAAAAAGTGATTTTCAATTCTAATGTGTCTTCTTCCCGATAAGAAGCTCTCTCTCCCTGCTAGGTTGTCTCCTTTGTAAAGTCCACTCTGCTTTCAACCTCTCTTCATCTCTACTCTTTCAATCTTACAGCAAGGGTGAGCTTAATAGGTATTCAGTATCTATCTTTCTATCTGGTTTCAGGTTGGATATAGCAATAGCACTTAGACTTATATACCGCTTCATAGTGCTTTTCAGGCCTCTCTAAGCGATTTACAGAGTCAGCATATATATGAAATAATCAAGAGTCAATTTCAATTCAGGGGCATTTCAGGCTACTGATCTTTGCATATCTGGGCTGCAAAATCCTGAGAGATACTAGATGGCAGCAAAGCATTAAAGTTTTCTGTATATTTCTGTTACCATCTAATGGTCATCCAGATTTTTGTTACCAGTTATGGTAACCTTAACTTCATAGAGAAACATGAAAAGCAGAGTGAACATTGCGTACTTTCCTTATGAAAAAGTGCTCTATAATGTTATCATTTTTTAAAAAAAAATCCTTTCTATTATATAAATAGTGGCAATTTTAATCAAACTTCTCGGTTAAAAAGGGGAAGGCTGATTAGTATATTTTCTATAGCATCTAGCCAGATAACTAATAAATAAAAGAGGACATCAAAGGCATATCTAGCCTAGCCTTTGCATTGGACATCCATATGTCTATAAGAAGCTGGAAAAAATTTCTTTTTCTTTTTTTTGTTGTAGTCCGATCCAAAAGTTTATACTGCCTCAATCAAGTAATGAATCAATTAAAACTCATGTGATTAATCAGCTAGGGGTCTTTTCTTCAGAAGATGGCTTTAAAATTAACATATTTCTATATGGTATCTTTCTACATATATCTCAGTTTTCAAATATTGTGCAAGACACAGATCAACACTGCTGATCTCCACAAAATTCTGAAAGGGATTTAATGTTACCAGATTCTTATTTTTAATCCTGATGTTTCCCAGTAATAGTAGGTCTTCAAGCTGTCAGTTTTTTTGCAATGTATTATCATGTACACAAAGTTGCAGTCCTGAGGGCGGGAGAAAAATTAAGCTTCATGTATGAGAATTGGGAAATTCTTGGGGTGGGGGGGGCTGTGAAAGGGTTTGAATTGACACAGTAATCTATAAGTAGTTCTTGACTTGGGGTTGTTTAATTTAATGATCGTTTAATGAAGTTACGATGGGCTCGGAAAAAGTGACTTATGACCTGTCCTCGAAGTTATGACCGCCGCAACTTCCCTGTAATCACATGATTGTAATCTTCAACCGGCTGGCTTCTCACAAGTAAAGTCAGTTAATTAAGTGGAAGCTGGAGTCACTTAATGATTGCTTGAGTCACTTACGGACCACATGATTTGTTTAACCACCGTGGTGATTCACTTAATGGCCACTGTAAAATGGACATAAAATTGAGCCCAGTTATGAAAAGACTCACTTAACAACCACATTGTTTAGTGACTGAAATTCTGGTCCCAATTATGGTTGTAAGTCAAGAACTACCTATCTAACTACCTTTAGAAGAAATGCATGAAGAAATAAAGGGCACATTCATTGTTCACTGCAGCACTATTGTTATCATTTATTATTATACACTAATATATAGAGTGTGTATAGACACACACACACACACACATACATATACATACATATACGTACATACATACACACACACTTTTTATGTATGTATTTGAGTGTGTGTGTGTTTTCTGTGTGTGTGTGTAAATTTATATATATATATATATATATATATATATATATATATATATATATATATATATATGCGACATTTTTGCAATCAGGGTTCCCTCCTATGTTGAAAGATGTCAAAATGGCCATGGTGGGATGAAATCTCCATTCATCACTTTCAGACCTGTCAGAAATTTTATGTTGTTTCTTCTGTGACTTATGGGAGACTGGGACAGCACCATTTCGGCCTTTTTAGGCCTCCTCAGCCAGACACACCCACACTTTGCGACTCCTCCCTGTAGAGGTCAAACATTTTGACATCTTTCAACACAGGAGGGAACCCTGATTGCAAAAATGTCGCACATTTGTACCTATGAATCAAAGGAAATGAATATATATATATACACACACACACACACACACACACAAACACACACACACATACTGCCCTTTTCCGGAGACTCAGTGCAGCTTACAATGCGTTAAGCAATAGCCTTCATACTTTTGTATATACCTGCTTAGTAGGGCTTTCGGCCCCCCCAAGCGGTGTTCTTTTTTATACAAAGTCAGCTTATTGCCCCACAAACCGGGTCCTCATTTTACCTACCTTGAAAGGATGGAAGGCTGAGTCAACCTTGAGCCTGGTGAGATTTGAACTTGCTTTCAACTTGAAATCCTTTCTCACCCCTATGTGTGGTATGTGTCTTCTGTCAGCTCCTTTACCTGAGAGTTTGAGAGTTTTATGCACAATCTTAGCTTTCCTTAGCACTGCACTCTTCTGGACAGAGAGCTCTGATGTTGTTCCTGGGGTCTGTTGGAGCCACTCTCCCAGCCCCGAGTGTTCCTATCACCACTGGGATTACTTTGGCTTTTCCATTTCACCTCCTTTCTAGTTCTTCCTTCAGGCCCTGATACTTGTCTAATACTCAGACGAGTGCTGCAGAGTTGTGAGAAAATCTAGCTTCCCATTTCTGACAGCATTAAGGAGACTTAAAACGGTTTGGATTTGTCTTTAAGAGGAGCGCAGAAAATGTGGGCTGGCAAAAAGAGAAGTGGAGAAAGGCAGGGATGGCAACCAGGGACTCAAGAAAGGAGAAGGTAGAAAAGCAAAGGGGAATATACTATGGTAAACTTCATCACAAAGTTGGTGACATATAATGGTATAGAGCAATGGTGAAATCCAAATTTTTTTACTACCGGTTCTGTGGGCGTGACTTGGTGGGCATGGTGTGTGGCTTGGTGGGCATGGCAGGGGAAGGATACTGCGAAATCCCCATTCCCTCCCCACTCCTGGGAGAAAGATATTGCAAAATCCCCATTCCCTCCATACTCCTGGGGGAAGGATATTGCAAAATATCCATTCCCACTCCACTCTGGGGCCAGCTGTAGAACTGGAGTATTTGCCGGTTCACCAAACTACTCAAAATTTCCACTGCCAGTTCTCTGAACTGCTCAAAATTTCCGCTACCGGTTCTCCAGAACCTGTCAGAACCTGCTGGATTTCACCCCTGGTATAGAGGCTATTTACTGAGACAAACCTGGTATATAGGAATGGCTTTGAAAACAGTGATGAGAAAATGGATTACGGATAGTCAGATTATAGTATTTCAGGACTAGGGAATGCTACTTTATGCTTTGTCTGTCTGGTTATCCAACTAACACAGTTCTTACTGATTTAAATTGCAAGAACAGTTTTTCTCAGCCATTCTGACCTGGGCCTTTTACTGGAGAGGTTGGGCATCTACATTCATTGCAAGATTTGCTCATAAGACTGCCCTACCCTACTTGATTAACATAATTTAATCAAATAAATTGTCCTCGGTTTAATTAGGCAGCAGTTCTATAAGCAACTAATTGTTTTTAATGTAAATAGTTATAAATTCAAAGTGCAAGCACCATTTCGGAAGATATTGTTCTTTCCTTAAAGAAAACTATCAATCATCCGAAACAACTTTTCTTCAGAACAATTATTTATTGATATGTAAATTTATGTAGATCAGATATTTTAATTGATTAAAAACTGATATGATTAATTGAGTTGGGCTGCAATTCTATAATGCATTTACTTGGGCTCAAGTCCTATTGAATTAATTGGAATTGGGTTTGAGCAACGCATAGATCTGCAAGTTTTCCTTAACTGAATCAGAGCTAAGGAGCTTTTTTGGATTCACAAACTCACCAGTAGATTAGATTTATTTCCTTCCCGGATTCTTTACAAACTTTCAACTGTGGAGGGCAAAAGATTCTGGCAGTTATGAAATGTGACACAGAAGCAAAATAAAACAGCATAATTTAGAATAAATATTATTTTCGGTGGAATGTTTCCCCCTTCCTCTAGCCCCCATATACGCACTAAGATGCACAAACATCCACATGCTTATTTTTAGATCAATAGCAAGACTGAAGAAGTTTCAACATTTTTCAAAGGTCTCTAATGCTCCAGTAACTTAATATATTTCTCCAATTTGTTTTATAACCTTACAAAAATGTTATTCTTTGGAGACCATCTCCTATCTTATGTTATGCATATATTATTTGCTGTAAAAGATTAATGAGCCAGCAGAAGCAATTTCTAATAGATTCCCTTGGTTTTCTCTCCTGTCTCCTAAAGATACACACCAATGGATCTGCAAAGTGTTCTTGGCATAAAGGCTCGGGGAAAAAAGAAAGTAATGAAACCCAAGCCTTTTTAAACAATTTCTCCTCCTCTTGCTTTGTCAGTTGGATAGACTGGACTAACTAATCCAGTAGAGGGACCTCATGTGTATTTGTCAAATATTTTTGAGGAAGCCCTGTTACTTTCAGGAGTTAACCAGATATTTTAACCTGTACATATTTTAAGGTAAGATCATTTTTAAAAAAAATCGCACAAAAATGGAGAAGACCTCTAAGTGACATCGAAGAGATTTCTGTGCTGCTATAAAATGGTCCATCTGCATATTTATAGTGCAGATATGGGTGCCTTAAATTAAGGCGGTTTATTCAGATCTTCTTTGTATGGGTTGGGATGAAGTCCTCTGAATCAGGGCTCTCCAACCTTAGCAACTTTAAGCCTGGTGGCCCTCAACTCCCAGAATTCCCCAGCCAGCTTGCTGGAAGTTGAAATCTGCCAGGCTTAATGTTGCCAAGGTTGGAGAGCCCTGCTCTGAATACCACTGGGGGAGATACTGTAGTAAGATTTGAGGATATTACCTAGATAAAGTTTGCCCTAGGAATACTGGGTAAACTGTATTCTTGGGTATATGGGAAGATTATACCACTAACTCAGTTCTGGTTGTCAGAAACTATATACTTCTGCTGACTGCTGGCTGCCAGCAGTTTGGCAGTTTGATTCTCACCAGCTCAAGGTTGACTCAGCCATCCATCCTTCTGAGGTCAGTAAAATGAGGACCCAGATTGTTGGGGCAATATGATGACTCTGTAAACCGCTTAGAGAGGGCTGTAAAGCACTGTGAAGCAGTATATAAGTCTAAGTGCTATTGGTATTGCTGTGTGCTATAAAGCTATAAAGCTATCCACCCCCCCCCCCCGAAGTATCAAAAGAAGATGAAATATGAAGAACTAGCATAGTTAAACTAAGCAGACTCAATCTTTTCCACTCATAATCTGTAGCTGTTACCTCAGTTCTTTATCTAGTCCCCTTCCTAGTGATGTTAGACCTGTAGGTCATTGAGACAGGGTCTTATCTGCATTGGTACCCTTATTATGAAACTTCTTCCCTAAGGAGATTAAATTGGTCCCCTTTCCTACGCTTTAGGCAGTCAGTGAAAAGAATTCTGTTTTAGTGAACTCTGAATGGTTTCAATATGGTTCTTTAGTTACCCTGGATATATTTGCTGCTGTGTGAATTTATTTCTGAAATATGCAGGTTTTTATTTTTATTTATTATTTAGTCAGTTGTGTAGCCACTTGAGCATCTGGTAGATGGATGGGCAATTCATAAACAGGTCTATAAATAAATTATAAATAATAAAATGGAAATGTCTAATTCTGCTCCCTTTTATTGCTACACTGCTTCTCCCATGTTGAGGCAGCTTGGAAAATTAATAAAATACAATAATAAAATCCAATTAAAAATGAAACTACACATCGTTTCACTAAAATTGCAATGCAAACACATCCAATTAAAGCAAGGTCATAATCAGCCAGTACTACATTAGCTTCCAAATATCTTTCTAACAAAGGTGGGTTTTGTTTTACATGGTTTTAGGATAACTGTGCATTGTGCACAAAATGAATTGACACCTGAAAATTCATCCTGCAGTCTAGCAATAGCAACTGAGGTGACCCTTCTTTAGCTACAGACAAACTGAAATGCCCCCATCCCCAACGAGAAGAGAAAGGAAAATGCAATTTGCATAACATTTGCATGTGCTGATTTATATGTAGATGTGCAAAGTTAGAAATAATGACTATAATTTTAATAGAAATGAAATACTCCAGTGTATGCTTAGCTCTCAATCCAGGTACTAATAAAATCACAGAATATAGGAGATCCTAGAAATAATTTAGTCCACACCCTTGGCCAGTGCAGGAATTCTTTACTATAACTACCAGATGGTCATCCACCTCTTTTAAAAACTTTCACTGAAGAAGAATTCACCACCTTCCAAGATAATCTGTTTGATTGTTGAACAGCATTTGTATTATGAACAATTTTCTGACGCGCAAATGAAATCTACTTCGGTACAAATTAAACCCATTGCTTCTGATCTTTTCTCCTAAAACAACTCCAATATTCTTCTACACGATACCTTGCCAGAGATTTAAGACAGTTTTCATGTATTCCTACAGTCTTCTCCAAGCTAATCCATATTCAACAATGCCAATTGTTTCTGCTGTTTTTCATTCCAATATGTGATCATGTTGATAGTTTTCCTTTGGACATGCTCCAGTTTGTCAATTGCCATTCAACATTCTTTGCCCATATCTAGGTATGATCTCACCAACTCAGAGTAGAGAAGAATGAACATGACGTTATATTTCTGCTGATGCAGCCTAGGATTAATTTGCTTTGTTTTTTTTTTTTTTTGCAGCTGCATCAAACTCTTGGCTTAGGTCTATGGAGATTCTCAATCATCCAATTCATGGTTGTCCCAAAGGTGCTTTCTCCAAAGGGCAAGAGGACTTTCTTTTTATTTATTTATTTATTTTCAAAAAGTTTTTTATTTTTATTTCTCATAAGCATATTTGAGTGTACAATCTTTTATCCATCATTTTCCATTCATCTTATCTTTTAACTTTCATTTTTAGTTGTTCGGGGCTGCTCTTTTACCATTTATCCTCCTTTATTTTACCATGACCTTTCCTCTTCTCCTCTTCCTTCCTCCATCTCTTCCTACTTTCTTCGTTTTTGCTCTCCTTCTCTTTCCTACTTCCCCTTCCCCCACTCATCTCTTCTTCCTCCCTTTCTAACCCTCTCTCCTACTCCTCTTTCCCCTTCCTTTTCTTCCTCTCCTTTTCCCTCTCTTCTATCCCTCCCTCTCCTTTCCTCTCTTCTTCCTTCCTCTCTCTCTACTTCTTTCCCTCTCTCTTGTTGTTTCCCTTTTCAATTCAATCTAGAATGGTATTCGAGCAGCCGGCAAGGGGACTTTCTTGCTATCCATCAAGAATCAATCTTTAATAACTTCTCCTGCCTAGTAGGATTTCCATGCACACCCCCACCTGCCATCATTGACTTATGTCTTTTATTTTTCCTATCCAAATTCAAGGCTTGACATTTGTCCATGTACAAAACCATCTAACTCTAACCCTAACCAATTTCGTTGTATATATGATGCACAATGACAATAAAGGCTATACTTTACTACTATAATGTTCCAATTTCAATCCTGATATTGTAAGAGATTTACTGTCCTCTCTGTTTTTGTGTTGTCTACAAATTTGATAATATTTTTAACCTCACATCCACATTACTCATAAATATATTGAACAACAACAAAGCCAAGAATGAGTAGTTCTATGCAGGTTGATGTGGAGCCATTGACATAGACGCATTTGAATAGTTGAACTCAACTGTTCAACTACTTCTGTATGGAAGCATTAGTTCAAGCAATCTTTTTTTGCACTAAAATTTTACAGGATACTTTTTTTCGGTACTTTGCTGAAATCACGATGCACACTGTAGTCCTGGGGACAACTATCACTATCAAAAAAGTGGATTGGTTTAGCATGGTTTAGCATGCACTAGTGAGCCATGGTGGCAGAGTGGTGAGAATAAAGTATTGCAGTCAAACTCTGCCCACAGCCAGGAGTTTGATCCTCACCGGCTTAAAGTTGACTCAGCCTCCAATCCTTCCAAGGTCAGTAAAATGAGGATCCATATTGTTGGGGGAAAGATGCTAACATTGTAAACTGCTCAGAGAGTGCTGGAAAGCGCAATGGGATGTTATACAAGTACTATTGCTATTGCTATTATTCTTAATAAACTTCTGCTGACTCCTGCAAAGCAATGCTCTTTCCATCCAAAAGTTCACAAACTACAGTAACTGCTTAATTATTTCAGAATTTTGGCTGGGTTATACATCAAGTTGACTGTCTGTAGTTAATCAAGGTTTAAATTAACATTTAAAATAGAAAGATTATCTCTTAATAAGTCTTCTAGATAGATAGATAGATTTTTTTTTATTGGCCAAGTATGATTGGACACACAAGGAATTTGTCTTGGTGCATATGCTCTCAGTGTACATAAAAGAAAAGATACGTTCATCAAGAATCATAAGGTACAACACTCAGAAACGGAGTTAGTCAAAGACTGTATGATAAAATGGGCACAAAATATTGAGGAACCAATAATGATGGAAAAGTGGGAAAAAATATGGGTTAGAAACGTAAAATTTATGCAAGCCCAAAACTTGAGAGAAAATTTTTATAAAATGTTTTATAGATGGCATCTAGATCCTAAAAAGTTAGCTTGTATGTATCCAGGTTTACAATCCAAGTGTTGGAGATGTAAGTGTGATGATGCCACGTATTATCATATATGGTGGACATGTAAAAAAATCAAGGCATTTTGGATTAAAATTTGGTGGATTATGCAAAATATTTTTAAAAAGAAGATAAAGTTTACTCCACAGTTGTTTTTATTGGGTATAATTACAGATTGTACGGTTATAGAGACTAATTTGATTTTGAACTTAATAACCGCAGTCAGACTTTTGGTGGTGCAGTACTGGAAGAAGGAAGATCTACCTACTATTGAAGAATGGACACTAAAAGTAGTGAATTTAGCAGAGATGGCTAAAATTTCAGCATATTTGAAGGATCACTCAAATGAAAGATATATATTGGAATGGAGAAGATGGATTGACTATATTCAAAATAAATATGGGACTAAAAAGTTTCAAATAGCTTATGAATGAAAAAAAAAGATATTTAAGGGAATTCTTATATTTAGTCATGTAAAGGGGAGTTAAAGTGCAAGAGGGAGATAGGAGTTTATGGATAGTTTGCATATGTTAGCTTATGTTTGTTAAATGCTATACCCTGTATTTTGCTCTGGGAAGTCCGGGGTGGGGGGAGGAGGGTTGATTGGGAGGGGGGAGAAGGGGTGGGAAAATTGTTGTAAAAATTTTTTTTAAAAACTTTTCAATTAAAAAAAAAGAATCATAAGGTACAACACTTAATGAGAGTCGTAGGGTACAAATAAGCAATCAGGAAACAATCAATATCAAAATATAAATTCTAAATAAAATTACACAAATCTTTGCAACAGAAAGATTTATTCCGGACTGCTTTGAGTTGAATTTCTCAGATTCAGTGTTCCTCTAATTTTATTTTATTTATTTATTTATATTTTATTTATTTAATTTGTATACCGCCCTACTCCCGAAGGACTCCCGAAGATTTGGAAGGATGTTGCCCCTTCCAAATCTTCACTTGGAATACATTTTAAATAAAAAGGTCCCAGGCAGGGGTGGGTTCTACTTATCTTTACTACCGTTTTGCAATGGGATCGCGCACACGCGAGTGAAGCTTACGCGTGCGCCTTGCTTCTGCACATGTGCAGATCACTGATGATGACATCCGGGGTGGTGGGCAGGGCCTCCCATTGGTTTTACTACCGATTCTTGCAAACCGGTCTGAACCGAGGGCAACCCACCACTGGTCCCAGGTTATGTAGAGCAATCAACACTCAGTGATATTACAGAATACTGCTTCAAAATGATCCTTCTCCCTTTCTCACCTTTGAGGAAATTTGAGGCACACCTCAACCATTTAATTTTTTGTCCCTTAGAAAAGGGGTGTTCAACCTTGGCAACTTTAAGACTTGTGAGTTCAACTCCCAAAATATTCCCCCTCCCCCCAGCATCAATGATGATGTTACCTAGTATGTTATTATAGTATTGGGTAATGAAACTTCTGCAAGAAAACAACCAAGCTCAGAGAGCACCAAGGACCCCTCACTTCAACTCTGAGCTACAAATATTCTCCTTTAGTGGTCTGAGGAGTGATTATTTCTGCAGATGCTGAAAGCACGCTAGAAATTGCCAAGGTGCAGGTCCTCCACAGAGAATTTTAGGCGATTAATAAGATTGGCCCAGCTGATCTCAGCATCCTCATGGAGAACTCTGTCTAGAGATACATGATCTCTAAGGTAACCAGATCCCAAGCCGTGCAGGGCTTCTCAGATAGTATTACACAAATAATACTGAAGATTTTCCTCCTGTAATAAGAGGAAACTTAAGGACGTGTCCTTTCTGTGGCTCCTTCTGATTAGAGAACAGAAGACAAACCAGTGGTGGGTTCCTCCTGGTTCTGCCCGGTTCCGCCGAGCCAGTAATGGTGATGATATGATGTCACCGAACCAGTTCTGCCCACCCCACCCCCCGCGTTATTCTTACCTTTTATTTGGCCTCACCCCCAATCTATTGCTGCCTCCTGAGTCCCAGCTGATGGCTAGAGGGAAAAAAACTGTTTAAACTGTTGCCGGGGGGCTTCAAAGGGCCGCCCTACAGCTGATCAGTGTTAAAGGAAAACAAATGAGTAGACCGGTGCCTGCAAAAATAAATGGGTAGACCGGTACAGCTCTGCAAGCAGTTAAAAGCCTGGTAGACAGTACCTCTGCTAAATCCTAAATAATTGTCACATGACCATCAAGCCACGCCCACAAAATAAGCCACGCCCACAGAACCGGTAGTAAAAAATTTTAGAACCCACCCCTGAGACAAACCATTCTGCATTGGATGGAGGCTCCTGGTTGCCATTCCTAAATATCATTCTGGCTTCCCAAGAAGACAGTTCTGAAGGATGTCCTGCTTAACTCCACTGCATTTGGCTCATTTAAAAAAAAAAAAAAGCTGCTGGCTGGCAGAACAGGAGAGAACGAAATGAGCAGGTGTGCTAGGCAGTCTCTGTAGACTACGAAGCACTTAGGGAAGCTTCTACTTAGATTTGCTAAGCAGAACATTCTTTTTCAGAGTTGAGCTGTCTGGATACATAGTTTTGTTTTGCTGTGACTTTATTTTCAGTAGACGTTTTTAATCGAAGTCCAATCTAGGACTGTGCAGTCTGAGATATTATCCCACTACAAGATCTAGCTAAGATTGCACACCCTAGATCAGTGATGGCTAATCTTTTTGCCGTTGCGTGCCAAAAGCAGGGGGAGTGTGGGGATGAACCCTGCCCCTGCGCATGTGCGTGCGTCCCCCCCCCCACTTTTAGCACGTGATGGCCCAGTGGGCCAGGTAGGCCTGTTTTTCACCCTCCCCAGGCTCCAGAGGCTTTCTAGGAGCCTGGGGAGGGTGAAAATGGCCTTCCCCACCCCCCTGGAGGCCCTCCGGAGGCCGGAAACAGCCCGTTTCCCAACTTCCGGTGGGATCGAAAGGCCCAAAAATCAGCTGGCTGGCACACAGATACGTGCTGGAGCTGAGCTACAACAACGCTCATGTGCCCACTGATATGGCTCCGTGTGCCACCTGTGGCACCCGTGCCATAGGTTCACCATCACGGCCCTAGATTAACATATTGAACTAATTGGGGAGATCCAAGTTCCCTGCTCAATCTAAATTACTTCGCAAGTAATTTGTCTTTGTAAAGACAAAACTGAAAGGGTTGACGTGTTCACATCCTTGAACTCCTCAGGAAAAAAATAGAATATAAATGCAAGAAACATCTCTCATTTGATTACAAACTTCTATTGAAAATAAAGCAACAGCAAAACAAAACTCGGTATCCAGACTTAGTGGAAACTTCATTAAATACATAATCAATTATTATGCTAATTCTATGTTTGTCAGCCTTTTCAGATAGGCATGATTAGGAGTCTTAGATTGTTTAATGGGATTAAGGTATTGCACAGAATCCTGAAAACCTTTCAAAGCCTGTCTCTGCTTTCACTTATATCTGACACAATCAAGGCAGAGTTGGTTTGAATTTCCTTCTCATGCTTTCTACTCTCCCAGACTCATGTCTTTTCTGTAATGGCTTGGCATGCCCACTCCCTCTTCTCTGAGTAAAACCTACGTTCCATCGTAAACTTGTAAATTTAATTCAATTTAAACTCAGTTGAAATTTCATTTTATCCTGCCTAGTTTTGGAATATAAGATGCAACATGACACTCAAAAGATCAAGTACAGTTTTTGAGTCTTTAGTATTTTGTACTTCTCTTCATAGGTATCTGCAGGGAAGGCAAATGATGAAGCGTGTCATAACATGGCATGCAAGATGCATTCTGAAGTCCCCATGTGCATCCCATTTTCCCATCATTTTGGATTTTTGGCAATGCCTGTGCCCCTACTCTAACTACTACCATATATTTAAACCCCATATTACAGGACTTGATTCTACTATATGAGAAGACCCATCAAATTATAAGGGAGGCGCTTTTCCAAGGCAGTATTTCTCCAGGGGTTTTATTTTCCTTGCCTTAACAATGTATGTAATAATTTTATATATCGAAAATGCCAGAATGCAAGGCTAGCCTGTTCATAATCTTATCAATCTGTATCCTTTGTGGGAGAAAGTCTGTGTAGCCATGTATGTATGCACATGTGTATAAACATAAACATTTTGTTGGATACATTGAAAACTGTATATAAACACACTATTTCCTTCTCTGGGGGGAAAGTGGTCCCCAATTGGCATGACTAGAGATGCCAGGATCTAAATTAGAGAACTTTTATAGAATGTGCCAGATGTACCACTGAGATCAGTGTGACCCCAGAAAACTAAATAAGATGTGTGCAGTTAATATCACTGAATTGTCCTTGGTACTGGTACAGTGTTCATTGTATACATTTACATATTTACTGGTTTAGATGTGTTGTACAGTGCTCACAGTCAATAATGATTGGGGTGCCAAGTTAGTAAATAAAACTAATATCACAACTGCCAATCAAGCTTTTGCTGGCAATAAATAAATAAATAAATCCCAGAATTTCCAGCAATAGCATCTGGTAGTTTAAATATGAGCTGGGAATGCTTTTTGATTGATTGATTGATTGATTGATTGATTGATTGATTGATTAGCCTTTGGGCCATATCAAAGTGCAGAGTTCCAGAAACAACTTATTACTAAATTTGATAAAAGCAATTTAAAATGGAATTGGATAAAATACAATTTAAAATGAAATTGGAATAAAATACAATAATTTAAGATATAAATAAAATATGATAAAATTATATTTCAGTGTCACCCCTACAATCTACCCCAATCAGTCCCACATAGCAACTGGTAGTTTAAATATGATCTGGGAATGTTTTTTTCCTTTAGAACACAGGAGACTGAATCATACTAAGCCTGGATAATCCTTGTAAAGAAGCTATTGCAAGTGCAAAACAAAAATGCTTTAGGTTATCCATACTTTACGCTAGTAGAGAAATGGTGGCGAATGTGATGCAGCATGTAATGAATTCATTTCTCAGATACAAGTATGTAGCTGTTATAGCTGTAATAATCAGTTTTAACATAGGTAAAGCATAACCATCTTTCTCACATGCTTCTATGCTAGTAGACTGGAAACATGATTGCTTCTTGAAGGGGGGTGGGAATCAAAGACAACTCTTTTAAAAGAAATGGCCAGTACAAGGAGCAGATAATACAGAAGATATATAACTTTTATTTTTCAGAAATTGGAGCAATGCCTTATCTCCGGACAGATATCCAATTGCTCCAAAGACACACCAGAGCTAAGGACATGAAATATAAAACTAAATGAAGATCCACGCTAAGAACTCATTTGATCCTTATGTCTTGCTGTTCGTTATAACTGTTGAAAAGTTACAGAGAGAGAGAGAGAGATTGGAGAAAGAGACAAGAATAAACATTATGAGAAATGGCAGCTGACAGTTTTTCACAAATACATTTTATCATTTTAACTTGTCCTATGAAAAACCAAATGTGGGTGGACTCTGTCAGCAAATATGTCTTTTCTCTTTCATAAGACAAAGAAAATGCATATCTTGTTGGGGCATTTTTTAATTACATCATTTGATATATCAAAACTGTAATGTTTAACGTGTGTGTAAAAATAATAAAGTGAAGGTTTAGATTAATCAATTGATTATTAAGAGGGAAGAGTGTTCCTGAATGAATGAACCATTCATTCACTGTCATTCAATGAACC
Source organism: Pantherophis guttatus (assembly GCF_059756535.1). Lineage (NCBI taxonomy): Eukaryota > Metazoa > Chordata > Lepidosauria > Squamata > Colubridae > Pantherophis > Pantherophis guttatus. The sequence goes on from NC_142065.1 coordinate 150,839,162, forward strand.
ATTAACATGTTTTTTTTTTTTAAAAAAGATTTTCCTTTATTTCATCTGGTGTGATAATCACCGGCCGCGTGGGTGATTATGGGAGCATCATGGCGCTCCCATGTAACACGTCTCCTGCGGAAGCTGCACTGGCTTCCGGTGGTCCTCGGGGTGCGATTCAAGGTGTTGGTGACCACCTTTAGAGTGCTCCATGGCTTAAGACCTGGGTACCTACAAGACCACCTTCTGCCACCGAGAGCCTCCCACCGGCCAGTATGCTCCCACAGAGAGGGGCTCCTCAGGGTGCCGTCAGTCAAACAATGTCAACTGGCGGCCCCAGGGGGAGAGCTTTCTCTGTGGGAGCACCTGCACTCTGGAACGAGCTCCCCCCGGAGATACAGAGGATTCCGGATTTACGTATTTTCTCCTGGGCCCTCAAGACTTTTTTATTTCAACAAGCCGGGCTGGTCTAACTTCTCCAATTGCTTAATTTTAAAAGGGGTATTTTAATTGTTGGGTCAAAATTGTTTAATATGTTTTTTAAACTGTTCTTAAACTTTTGTATTCTGTGTGTTTACCTTTGGCTGTTCACTGCCCTGAGTCCTTCGGGAGAAGGGTGGTATATAAATTTAAATAAATAAATAAATAAATAAATAAATAAATAAATAAATAATAAATAATAAATAATAAATAATAAATAATATAGTTGGTATATATAAACCATTTAGAAACTTAGAAATTGCATCTGATTTCTAGACTTAATTCACGCACCAAACATAGCAATACCTGTGTTGACTAGGTCTGTATGCATCCAGCCATTATGGGTTATAAATTATGATTTATGCCTTACTGCATTGTATGAAACCAACAATTGTGGTGTATTCAGTATATTAGGTCATAGCAGTTAAGTCTAGTGGTTATGGCACCAGGCTGTAAACGGAGTTTTTCCTGCCTTAGCCATGGAACCAGCCGGGTGTTTTGGGGCCAGTCACTCTCTCTCAGCCCAACCCACCTCACAAGGTTGTCGTTGTGGGGAAAACAGGAGGAAGGTATGTTGGATATGTTCGCCATCTTGAGCTATTTGTAAAAATAATAAGAGGAGAGGGAAGTATCTGAATTTTGATCACATGACCATAGGGATGCTGCAAAGTGTGAAAAACGATCATAGGTCACTTTTTTCAGTGCCGTTATAACGTTGAATGGTTACTAAATGAACTGTTGTAAATGGAGGACTATTTGTTTTTGATGTTGAAGTCTATTCATAGGTAAAGCATTGCATTGCATTCACAAAGCCAGGCAATGCTCAACTCCCAGCAAAGATAAATCCATTCTCAGGGTTCTATTATATTACTAAAGTCATGCTGTATTTTAATCACTCTTGGTTTACAGACTGTTACTTATAGTTTTAAAAAACTCTCCTGCAGTTATTGGCAGCTGAGTACCTGGCACTGTCATAGCATGTCCTTTCACACACCAGTGTTGGTACTTCATGCACACCAACTTGGAAGAGATGTGGTTTCCATGCAACGTTTTCCATACAGCAGTCAGTTCTTGGCAAAAACAATCCACAGTGGCTTTAGGTAAGTCACAATTCTTCCCTTGGGTTCAAAATCTTAGGAGCATTGATACCTTGTTTACCTCAGCAGGGAATATTGTTTGTAAGACGGTTGTTCCAGAGATGTTTTCTGAATAAAATAAAACCTTTAAGAGAAGCTCTTCAAATACTTTTCTTTTAAAAAAAAATGTTTGGGCATTATTTCAGTTTGCTATATAAATCTGAAGTGAGCTTGCTCAATGGCTTTGGATTTTTCCAGGACAGATGAAGTTCATTTTCTCTATAGAATAGCATAGAAGGAACTAAAGGAACTCTCTGCATACAGTTTTCTCATTAGCATCTGCTATCATCAAGCTATCTTTGTTGTGCTGAAAACATAGAAATTCAGGCCTGTGGTATTTACCTAGGGCCATGATGGCGAACCTATGACATGTGCCAAAGGTGGCAAGCAGCGCCCTATCTGATGGCACGCGAGCCATCGCCCCAGTTCAGCTCCTGCTGCGCATGTGCACGTGCCTCCTGCTGTCCAGTTGGTCTTTGGGTCTCGCCATGCATGCAGGGTGGCACGCGCGCATATAGGGGGTGGGGTTGCACACACATGTGGGGGGTCGTGGCGCATGCGCAAGGACCACGCACGCATTATATTTTGGGGGTTTAGGTGCTTGCATGCACATTCACATATGCACATACTTTGGGCACTCGGTCTGGAAAAGGTTAGCCATCACTGACCTAGGGAGAAATGGGAAGACAAATAGTCGTTTCTCTTGAACTCTTCTTTAGTGAGGATAAGGAATGATGCATTTATTTGATTCAAGTAACTATAAATATTTCTTCTGAATTCGAAAAAGAGAAATTGTGAACCACTTAAAAAAAAATAATCATTGCTGACTAAGTCTAAGTAATTCTTTCCTCCAGCCCTTCTATAATTGGATTTTTGTAGTTTAACAAAAGTGCATTATTCTTCCACCTGTCTCCAACACTGGACATTTCCAACAAACAACATCCTGTACTTATATATAAAAAAAAACTTAAACCCTTCAGTCTTCCCAGTAAGCCATTTCCAATATGACCCACAGAACTCTACCTGGAGAGACTGAAAGCAAAAAAAAAACACAACTCAAATGCACCAGGGATAATTCTTTCAATATTTCTAAGATATTGCAGAATGGGAGGAGTGGTGGCCGTAATCAGTATCTAGAGAAATACCTTAGCTGAGTAGCATTCTCCTGTGAAAAAAAGATCTTGGCCACCATTTTGTGGATGCCTATCTTCCCTTCTTCTAAAACATCCTGCTCCAATCCTGCCTTCCTTGTCCCTCAGCCTTTGTCCAACCAAGGTCAAACAGGAGGATTTGGGTGCACAGGACATAAATTTAACTCCAGGCAGGAATTTCTAATCAGCCCTTTTGTTATAAACCAGCAACAATTAGCAGCAATGAATAACATAGCCATTCAAAGTGGCTACAGGTCAACCAATATAGTGGTGCTACTGCTTGGACATCCCTAACTTTGGCTGTGCTACTAGAGCAGGGGAGCCTCCAAACTTGGTAACTATAAGACTTTTGGACTTCAACTCCCAGAATTCCTTAGCCAGCCATGTAACAGTAAGGTAGAATTCCCTGGCTTCCTCAGTTGGGGACTTTTTCCGACATGGGATGGAAGAAACAGATGAAGCATGTCTGGCTGGAGAACTCTGAGAGTTGAAGTTTACAAGTCTTAAAATTGCCAAGTTTGGAGACTCCTGCGCCAGAGAAAAAAGCCAGCCGCACCTGTTTCTTCCCCCCCCTGTCAGACAGAATCCCCAACCGAGGAAGCCAGGGAATTCTACCTTACTGTTAACCTGCCAACCAAAGCAGATACCGTACTTATTATGCTATTTTTAATATTCACAAGATTTGATTCAAAGTTTTTTCTATAGGACAATGAAGATACTTTATACTTTGTGGGGGGAAAAAAAGTATTTCCCAATTCCCAAAGCCATTCCCCAGAAAGGCGTGAAACATTGTCCGCTTCCCAAATTTGTTGGATTTCAGTTCTCATGGCCAGCAAAAATTACTACCTAAAGATCAAAACAGATGGAAAATCATCTCCAACCAGGTTGGAAGAAAATTGTATTAAAATGTCTGTTTCTTTACAATGTTTTTCATGCATGGCAAAGCTGCATTATGGAGGAGCGTGCTGACAAAATACACTTTAATGTCCTCCTCTTGATGCAAATGTCAAGCCTGATTGGTGAGCACATTATGTACGCACTACGGTACATGTTAAGGCTGACATCCTCCCAGGCCAGCTGCTTTCATCCCTTCACTGGAAAAAAAAAAAAGGCCAAATTCCATAAAGCTTAATACTTCCTTCAGGTAAAACCCCCAAACCTAAAATGTGGCATTTCCATTGCTTCTATTCAATTTTTAAACAAATTATTATTGCTTTTCTTGTTGTGTTCCTGTTGTAAAACTCAAGTGTTGATCAAGACGAAGGGCTTGGCAGCCTTCCCACAACTCTCAGCATGTGGGAATAGCAAGTAACAAAGTGTTAACACCTGCCAACTGTTGGTTAGGTGTAAATATCTTTGTTAACAACAAACACTGCTGCTGGCAGTCATTGGAGCAAAGCAGCAAATCTGTTCCCTTCTCCAATCTGGGAAACACTAAAGGATGACAACAGAAAGCTATCTAATTGCTCGATTAAGATGTCTCAGTCGGAAGAACTGTTGATCTAGAACAGTGCATCACTAACATTCACTTCTCTCGTGGTTACGCCGAATTGTTAGAGGGCCAGCTACATTGCTGACATCTCTGAAGTCCTAGCACCCTTCTGCTGAAGTTGCAGGGATGGTTTTTATTTATTTATTTTTGTACAAAATCAAGTGCATGATACAGCACTGATCCTGATGGGACAAAAAATAGGAGAAACATTATGTTGGCAATTGAAATGGCAAAATAAAATAAACACGGGCAATGTCTGGCATGAGTAACATCTGGAAGTGTAAAGACATCGGCCTCATAACCAAGTGCAGATTAGTTAATGCAATAATTTCTCCAATTGCTACTTATGGCTACGAAACTTGGACTCTGAAAAAGGCAGATAGGGGAAAAGTGGATGCCCTTGAATTGTGGTATGACGCATCCCTTGGACTGCAAAAATACCAAAGAAGTCCTAGACTGAACTTCACCCAAAATATTACTTGAAGCCAAGATCGCCACCAAATGGAGGCCGTCCTACTTTGGTCCTGTCATGACAGCTGACTCACTCAAAAAGTCAATCATGCTGGGAGTGATCAGCGGGAAAGGAGAAGGGGCCAACCTGGAATCCACTGGCTGGACACTATAAAGCAGGAGTCTCCAACCTTGGCAACTTTAAGACTTGTGGACTTCAACTCCTTGAATTAAAGTTGCCAAGGTTGGAGACCCCTGCTATAAAGGATGACTGCAGGATGACTATGGGGCATCTGAAGAAGGTGGTGCGAGACAGAGGAACATGGAAAGTGGTGATCCATAGAGTGGTTGAGGGACAGAAATGACTGAATGGCTGACAACAACGACAACAAGTGTTCAATGATTCCTTCAACTGTAATCCTTATAAAGCTCTTCTCTGTCTACAACTTTGGGACGTCTTGGCAATATTAAAGCCCACCCCCCTTTTTTTCCAGCCTGAAATATGAATTTAAGATAGTGTTCATTCTTTGATTATGATTAATGCATATACTAAAAGAAGCGTTCATGACAAGCTACTTGCCACCAAGTAGTTTCCTAGCATCGATATTTCAATTTTATGGACTCTGTTAAGGATAGCAGCATAGATACAGAGAAGAAACTATAAGAACAGGGAGACAAGAGGGAGCAATTTTAATATAATTCCCAATGTTTAGCAATGTCTGAATGGAGACACTCACTCTTTCTTGATAGCCATTAGGCTCCTAATCTTATCCATCAGGTGACTAATGAAGATTTATCTTTTCTCCCAGGCCTTATCTCTGGGCAAAATCTCCACTGTTTATGAAGCAGTAGCCATAAGCCCATTTTGTCCCCAAAACATACAGAAATGTTATCTGTGTAAAAGTGAATTCAGTTCAGTATTTCACATCTCAAAGAAAGATGGCACTGCCTCCTGCATGAAATCAGAATCATTCCAGTCAATTCTGAGACTGTTAGGCTACACTATAAAGAACTGGTGGAGTACTGATGAGCTGTTGAACTACCCAGTTTGTGGTCCACCCTCAGCCATGGAAGTTCATTGTGTGTTTTGGGGTCAGTCACTGTATCTAAGCCCAAAACATCTCATAGCATGTTGCTGGGAAGGGAGAGAAGGGAAGTGGAAGGAGAGAGCATATATGCATTACTTTGAACTCCTGAATAAAAGTCAGGTATATCGCAAATAAATAAATAACAAATAAATAAATAATAAAGCGGATACAAGGTAGTTTCCTACATAGAGAACTCTATGGTCACGTTCTTCCATTATTTTTTCCGCTGAGTTGGAACTTGTGAATCAGCTTCTAGATGTTGCCCGTTTTCAGCTACTACTTCACAGTTCTTTCACAAACAAATGAACTGTGCTTTTTGAATAATTCTGAAATATGAAGAAAAAAACACATTGCTCTCCTCAAGGACCTGTCTCATTTTGCAAAGATTTCTTGCAAACACTTGTAAAACCTCCAAAGAGAGATGAGTACTCAGAGAAAACTGTCAAAACACCAGCAGTTTGGACTGTTCTTCCATTTCCTTTTGTGAAAGAGTAGAAATAACTGGCAAAAGTTGTCTGTCTACCATTTCACCTGCAGAAATACAAAGAATGTAAAAAAATGTGGATTACTTACTAGTGTCCTATGTGTTAATCCTCTCAAAGGAGTTCCATTTTTATTTCGAAAGAAAGACACCAAGCAAGTGAGACCGGTTTATGTGTATATTACAAATTTCAACTGGCAAAAATAACAATATTTAAGCTTCAAACTACTATGGAGAGGGAGGAGGATTATGGAAGTCCTTATTGTCACTGATGCTCTTATGCGGTATGTCTTTAAGTACTGAACTAGAAGTGCCAACTTTTTTTTTCTGTCTGTATCTGTGGTAACTTTCCTAGCATCACTTGGTAAAAAAATGGCTGCCATTAGAAATTGCTTAGCTAACTTGCAACATTTTCAATCTAAGCTTCCATGCACTCATTTTGGTACTGGAGACTGAAAAGAATGAGTCTTCTATAGATACATGTTACTGTACACATAATATAGATGTGAGAGTATCTGAGATGCCTCTTCATAATGTTTTGACAACATCTGTACTACTATAACAACCATTTTGACTCAATATTTCATTTGGCTGCTTTCACAGCTGAAACACAGGTCTTCTCCAGAGCATATTCTCAACCTTTGGAGATATAGATGAGGAGAACTCTGGAGAAGGTAAATTATTCCCCTTTCAGGGGATAAAACTTCAGCAGAACATCCATCTCCTGAGCCTTGCAAAGATTAAGCATTAAGTCTTCAAAAATTTAGACAGCTGCTTCAAGGAGTACAGAGCTGATCACAATAAAGTGTTTGGCTGCATAGGCCAAATTTCTACCTTGAAATGTAAGATTAGTTTGGTTATAAAATATTATAGCAATAGAGCTATTTTGTTATCCTAAGAGGACTCTCCCCCTTTAAATGACATCACCCAATATTATTTTCTTTTTAAAATTCATTGGTTAAGCATTTACATAAAATAAAAAAATCTAAAGGAAAAGGAACTAAAGTTATGAAAAAAAATGACTTCCAACCTTATTTTCAATAATTACGATCTTATTTTTTATTTAATTAATTTATTAATTTTTAATCCCACATTTAGTACAAATAATTTAACCATACATATTCTTTCATCTGCCTCCTTTTTCCCACATCAACAATCATGTGAGGTGAATTGGGCTGAGAGAGTCAGCCAGTTGGCTTTCATATCTAAGGCAGGACTAGAATTTACAGTCTCTGGTTTGTAGGCCAGCACCTTAACCACTATGCCAAACTGGCTCTCTAATAATCCCTCCTTCCTCTTAGATGCTACACAAGTCCCTTACTCAACGTCTGTTGATGAAGTTTCTCAATCATCCAAGTAAAGTGTCTATGGAGATTCTCAGTCATCCAGCTCATGGTTGTCCCAAAGGTGCTTTTTCAAGAGGCAACTAGACTTGTCTTGTTTTTCGTAAAGACATTTCACTTCTCATCCAAGGAAGCTTCTTCAGCTCTGAAGAAGTTTTTTGGATGAGAAGCGAAACGTCTTCAAAGAAAAACAAGACAAGTCCAGTTGCCTCTTGAAAAAGCACCTTTGGTGCCATCCAGGTAGAGTTGTCTGAAGGTTGTCTGAAATTGTCTGAAGGTTGAATCATTGCAACTGGATTAATTTTTTGTTAAGAAAATAAAATAAAAATTAAACAAAAAAATAATCCAGTTGCAATGATTCAACCTTCAGACAATTTCAGACAACCTTCAGACCAGTGGTGAAATGCGACCGGATCTATCCTGCTCGCACGAGGAGGTAGGGCCAGCTGCAGAAGGCTCCGCCCACCCACTGGGACATCATCACGTCTCGTTTTTGACCCACTGGCTCATACCAGAAGAGGCGCGAGGGCTCACATTTCCAATCCAGTAGTGAAGGTAAGTGCATTTTACCCCTGCTTCAGACTTACTCAACATCCTTTTCTGGATGTTTCTTGGCTGGAATAGCAGGGATTTGGAGGGTTTCTTATCTCTTACAGGAGAAGCACTCAAAAATAACACATGTTGCAATCATCCATGGATCTATATTGTGTGATTTTTCTCTTTAAGAGACAGCCATTGCTGCTGCTGCTGCTTCTATATGCCTTTTCCTCTTGCCTTCAGATATCCTTCCTTACCTCTCATCACAGTGTCCTCCTTAATCACCACTATTAGGCACCTTAATTATTGTAATTTCTTTGTTAAGAAGTTAATTAGATTTTCCATATTTCTGAGTACAATTAAGAAAAATAAGTTGATTTGAAAGCACCGTGGGACTTGTTGCCCACAATAATTGCAACTCAACATTCTATTTCATGTCCTTATACTGTGAACATAAATGATTTCTTTATTGAAGAAGGGATGGAATGCAAGATATTGTGATTATCAAATTGTCCACATGTTGGGGCTACAGCTCCCCGATTTCGTAGCCAGCACTTCCTTTGATCATGCTGGTTGAAAATTCTAGGAAATATATGTGGAGGTGACCACATAGTTAGTTTTGCCATTATGGTGATCCAAAAATTAAGATGTGTTATTTTTCTATTTTTTTTTTTAGTATTCTGGATATTGTTCATAACCCAAATGGTTTAATTTGGAGAATCAGTAATAACTTAAGATGCTTTCTTTTCAAAAGTCAATGCACCTCATTAAATTTCTTACATTTACTGCACAGATTAATATGTCTCAGAAGAGAAGTTTTTAGACATGTTGTGGAAATAGCTTGAATTTGTGCAATATGTGCTATGGTGTGGTTTTCATGCTTATTATTTTCTATACTTTTGTCTACTCTTGAAGATTTCAATCCTATCCCATTTCCTTGGGAGTAAGTGTCCCTAGATTCAGTGCAACTCAAATGTGAGTAGACCGGTTTAACTAATGAATTGAACACTTGTTTAGCTATAGTTTCATTGATGTTAAATGCTCTCTTTAGACTTCTTGTTTGTTTTGCCCTCTTGCAATAAACATAACTGCACTTCAGTCAAATAAGATGGCGACCTTTATATTCAGTAACAGCAGAAAGTAATAGGCTGAAAACTTGACACATCGCTATTAAATAACTACAAAATACAGTTCTACAGGCTTTATAAATTTTTCATATGTTTTCCAATGTCATCAGAGAGATTTTTCTAAAGTGTTACTCAGTGTATTAATTTAATTACAAGGACACTGATCCAAAGAGATATGAAGGGAGCAGTGTGCAGTCTGTGTATTGTTGTGTGTTGCTTGCTTGCCACCCAGCAGATGGTTCATGATGTTAGTTTTAGCCCTTTGGCAGATTTAGGTCCCTTTATGTACCTCAACTAATATAGAGTTTTGGGTTTACTTTCCACCACTTCCCTTCGCCCCCAATCCTCTAGGGAAATTGTGAATATTTATAGTAATGTATTGTTTTTGGTATACTGTTATTTTTATTAGTGGATATTTTTTGTAAGAAAAATGTCCGTATTTACCTTGACCTATAATGTCCTCAACAGCTTGGGCCCAACATACTTAAGAGCTTTCCTCCTCCCCTATATCCCATTACAACTCTGAAGATCAACTGAGAATGCCTTCTTGATTATACCATCTGTGCACCCCATTTGTACACAAGAACACATAAAGAGGCATTTTGGATATTACCCTACAATTGCAGAATTTCCTTTCCTTTAGAGACTTATAAAAACTGAAGCCAATGCAATATTTTGACATCCTTGAAGATGTTTTCTTTTTCCTTTTTATATATATATAAAAGAATATTGGCAGATTTTTGATAGTTATGGCTGATCTTTAAGGGTAATAGGGCTTGAATAGATATCCAAATGTGAAGTTTAATATAAGAACATGTTTTCTTGAATCAGGATATGTCCCCATAGTCTAGTATTCTGTTCGCAACAGTAACTAGTTCATTAAAATTTAAACTATTTCAGGAATGCTGTTGAGAAAGGGGAAATTAGAAATGTAATGCTGGTGATAAAAGCAAAAAAAAAAACTCAAACCAAACTGAAGAATAACTAATGAAATTGGAATCTTATAATAGATCAAAAATACCCCTTATCGCCATTTAAGTTACAAGCCTTAGCCATTGGTTAAAATACTCTGATGTCATAATGAGTTAGCGCATATTCTAAATGTAATAAGAAAAGATGCCGATAATTCACTGACAATGTAGATTTTGCTCACAAAATATCTGTTTTGAAATGAGAACATTTTTCCCCAATAGCCCCAGTTGTGGGGGCAATAAGCTGACTTTGTATAAATATACAAAAGTATGAAGGCTATTGCTTAACGCATTGTAAGCCGCCCTGAGTCTCCGGAGAAGGGCAGCATATAAATCAAATTAAATAATAAAAAAAAAAGGAAGAGCATTTATAGAAATGGGGAAAATCAGAACCACTGTTAATTATTAAAGTGTCATGGGAGAATGAATTATCATGAACAGAACAGGCCAATGGGATAACTAGTAACAAATGAAAGTTTAAGGGAAAAACTGACAAGAGGGAGGAACAAGCAAAATGAAAAGAAAAGGAGGTGGCACCAAACCAATATATATCATTAATATGAACTGGCTGGGGACAGAAATAAAGAACTGGATTAATGTGCATTCCTCCAATCCTTGAATCAGCCCAAAAATATACTGGCATAATTTATGCCAAGCTCAGATCTGCCTCAATAAAATGCAAACTGTTTTTGTCCTTGGGGAAAACTATTGATAGATTTCCCCCTAGCTTTATTTACTCTCAAACCCAATGTCAACAACTTACTTGAAACATTACCCCCAGTTCTCAGGAAAGTATGGCAGGGTGGGCTGCCAAAAGGGTGAGTGGAAGCCTAGGATGGAGACTGTAGTCACTTTTCAAATTGCCCAAATGATAGTTACCATGTAGAGAAGTTCTGTGTTGATGATAATGAAGAAGATAATGATGATATCCATTCAGTCATGTCCGACTGTTGGCAAATATATAGACCAGATCTCTCCATGTTGTACTACTTTTTTGAGTTGTTCTATGCGCTGGCTGGTGTTAACTTTGATGGTATCCAACCACTGTGTTCTTTGGCGGGTTGGTTTTCTCTTACCACTAACTTTTCCAAACATGCCATATTGTTCGGAGTATAAGACGCACCGGAGTATAAGACGCACCTACCTTTTTTTGGTGAGGAAAAGAAGAAGAAGAAATCTCCCTCTGTCTCTGCCTCTGAGAAATTTTGCTTCATAACAGCAAACAGCCTGCTTTACTTTCATTTTCATTTTCAGTATAGCTTGATTAGCACAAGGAAAAAAAAAATCTGCTCCAGCAATTTGCCTCTTTGTAGCAAGCAGCAGAGCCCTGTGCAAAACAGCTGAGAGCAAATCAGCTGAGAGTCGGGAGGCCAATCCATTCAACTTGTGCTAATTAGGCTGTGGTGAAGCTGAAAGGAGCTGTTTTTTTCTTGCTGTTTGCTTGCAAGGAGGTAACTGCTGCGAGGCAGAGGCCAAAGGGTGGGGGCCAGTGGGTGGGCGGGGCTACATTCAGTGTATACGATGCACCTAAATTTTCACCTCCTTTTGGGGGGGGGAAGGTGCGTCTTATACTCCGAAAAATATAGTAATTGCTTTCTCCAGTGAATTCCCCCACATGACATGACCAAATAAGTGAGATACAATTTTGTGATTTTGCCTTCTAGTGACATGTCTGATGTTCTGCTCTTCATGTCAGTAACCTGTCACTAAGGTTCTTTCTGAACCTTGGCCTCTTGATCTTTTGGAAGACCAGTAACCCATCTCCAAAATGAGGCAGCTGATAGATCACTGCAGAATGACACTGGAAGGCGCTTCTCAACTTATTGAGAACACGCTGTCTTACTTCATCCAGCTCATATGTCCATTAGGCTCTTTTTTGGCCAGAGGTCTTCCTGAACACTGGTAGAATGATAAAGAGAAACTGGCAGAATCTCTTACCAATTTTTATCCCAGCTCACAAATATTCCTTATCGGTAAATGCTGCAAAACCTTTTAATGTGTTCCTTTGGAACAGAACCAGGAATCCATCTCTTTCCTGGGAAGTTAGTTTTAGTTTTACAAATAAGCGTTTTGAAAGATGACTGAACACATATTTTATAATTGGTCTAGTAGTCATCCAGAGGATCAGGGATGAAATGCTCCCGGTTTGGACCGGATCGCCCGATCCGATAGCGATGGCAGCAGGTGGTTCGGAGAACCGGTAGCAAAAATCCCTGCACCCCCCCCACCACCACCACCATGCCCAGCTGAGCCACAGGATCATCAGAGGCTTTTTTTTTTTACTTTTAAAAGCATTTTTTCTACATCCTCTTCTGACGAAAAAATGCTTTTAAAAGTAAAAAAAAAAAAGCCTCTGATGATCGCGTGGCTCAGCTGGGATAGTCAGAGGCTTTTCAAAGCATTTTTTTCTGCAACCTCTTGGCCGAAGAGGTGGTAAAAAAAATGCTTTGAAAAGTCTCTGACGATCCCAGCTGAGTTGCCTGATCGGCAGAGGCTTTTCAAAGCATTAGAAAAAATGCTTTGAAAAGTTAAAAAAAAAAAAGTTGGCCACGCCCACCCAGTCACATTACCCCCCACCAAGCCACGCCCACAGAACCAGTAGTAACGAATTTTACATTTCACCCCTGCAGAGGACTGATATGCCAGCGTACATAAAAAGCAGGGGTGAAATCCAAAGTCCTTTCCAATTCTATTATTCTGTTGTTATTCTGTTATAGTTATTCTGCTATTCTGTTATTCTATTATTCTATTATTTCGTTATATAGGCAGCTGCCTATTTAATTCTGCAGTTCAAGCCAAAATGGCTATGGAAGAGAGAATACAGTGACCATAAGGAGGGGCGTGTCCACAGCAGCCTCAACTGGCCAATAGGAGCTCAGTGAAATCCAGCCCTTGACCACGCCATTTCCATATCATGAATCAAGCACTGACGATCGTTCATTCTCCACCACAGTCTGTGGAAAAGACTGAAAGTGTTGAAAACGGAACAGCTGAGAGCAAATTTAAGCCGCTTCTATGGAAGGTCGGGATGAGACAGAACGAACTCCACTGTCGCATAATCTTAGCACTAAACACAATATAACTTTCCTTAGTCAATAATACAGCTTCCCTCTGCCTCCCCATTTTTAGAATTGTGAATGGGGGGAAAAAACCCATATAAAAGGGCAATCATGTTGAAAATGTGCTTACAGCTAGGAAATTAGCATTCATAAAGAACAGGATCAGAGGCCTGTACATTTTAGAAAGGATATATTACGTGATTTTCTGTTACAAACTTCACATATGGGGGGCACAGAGGGGGAACCGGGGCCTCTGCAGATGCTAGCCATTTTGCTCGGCAGCTACTGGTAGGTCACAGGCTCTCCTCCTTAAATTACGGCAACGGAAAAAGGTGGAAATGAAAATAGATTATCTTTTGCTGATAATTTTAAATGCATCTACAACACATTTCCTCCCTTCACAGACTGGAATATTAACCTATTAACACGAGCAGCAAAATAAATGAGATTTTTTTTTCTTTTTTTACCGATCTGTGAATCCCTTTTTCAATAGCAGAGCAGCCGAAGAAAGGTGTAACTGGCAGAAAGTAGGGTGAGAAACATCAGCATAAGAGAAGAATTAATGAAAGAGAAGGCGACTTTGAAAAGGACAGAGGCGGCCTCGGTGAAGTAGAGGCTCTGTAAAATAACGCTTGTGACTTTTGACAGCTATGGCCCTGGGAGACGGCAAAGAGGTTGAAGGAGGGAGAGGAAAGCAGGGCTGGATTCTATGCAGCGATTTGAACAATCAGCCGCATATTTTATTATTAGACAGAAATATGGCAAGGGGAAAAAACAAAAACTTAAAAATAAATTTTGGGAGAATGGGCACAGCTGTGGAAGCCGAAGCCAGTTCTCAAGGAAGCAAGCAATCTGCAGGCCGAGAAGCAGGCCCAACATGCCACAAAGCTTGTCTGAGCTATAATTCGAAGATCCATGTATATACATACTAATGCTCTAATGCTGGATCGTTCATAGTCTCATGTCAGCTGTTTGCATTGTTTCCGAAAGACCACGTAAAGCTGGCTCTTTAGCGGAAAGCAACTCTCTGTAATTTGGAGTCCTTTTCAATGGACCCCACGGGAGTACAGCTGGCAACAAAACCACAACTTTGCAAAGTTAAACACCCGCTGATTTCGGGTGAAGTCCAAATCCTCATGACACCGAATCCAATAACCCCAGTCAGTGGGCCTGGTACCTAACCCTGGTTTACCCACCCTGCCGTTCTCAAGCTCGGGTAGGTTACTGGACATGCCCTGAAGAATTTTATGGGAGACTATAAAGGAAGTCATTTTTCTTGTAAAAGCCTCCCTAGCGAGGCTCTTAACATAAGTAATTTCATTATAATTTTGGCCAGTGCCTTTTCAGAAACACTGGCAGGCGGTTGTCACACAGCTATTATGGGGAAACCATACTGTGAAGTGAAAAGCTTTTCCCGCCCTCTGGGACAAGCAGCACAGATCAGCCTAGTTTATTCGCTGTGGGAGATTTCGAAAAGCAGGAGGGAGGAAAAGCTTTGCTCGCATGCCTCTCTCTCTCTCTCTCTCTCTCTCTCTCTCTCTCTCTCTCTCTCTCTCTCTCTCTCTCTCTCTCTCTCTCTCTGTGTGTGTGTGTGTGTGTGTGTGTGTGTATGCATGTGCGTGCACATACACACACCTCTCAACCATTTTGTAAGCATTCCAGAAAAAAGGTAGCTCTGCGTGCAATGCAGTTTGCAAACAATGAACATCTTTTGTGTTCGGTGTTGGCAGAGCAATCGATTCTAGTTAGAGACTGGAGCCGTGCCATCCCCAAAGCCGTATGTCTTTTCCGTTCTGAAAAGTATAGTAACGAAGAGCTTCCAATGGGGCTTTGCTATTATTATATAAAGACTGGGATTTCATTCAGCCTTTCTCCCCCTTTCCTTTCATGTTGCAAAATACAACATAGAAGCCATCATTTCACAATATGAGGCAATAATGTAACTCATTGGTTGGGCCTCACAACCAATGCTGTTTGTCTGTTTAACAGTGGTACCTTGTCTTTGGGTTTGTTTGTTTGTTCATTTGTGAACAAGAGTCTCTTCTTCCATCTTATTAGGTAGGACATTTTGACCAAGGGAAACCTGCACTTTTTTTACATCTCCAGATCCACCTATCAGCATCTACAGCCATGGATTCTGGATCAGGCAGACCTCGAAAGAGTCACTCATGCCTACATTATCTCACAGCTTGGCTATTGCAAGGCACTCTACATGAGGCTGTCCTTGGAAGTTTTAACTGGCCCATGTGAGTCCCCTGCCTTGTCAGCTTCTCAGGTTATCAGTGTGCCTCCAGGCATGATTCAGAGTGCTGTTTATCACCCGTAGAGCCCAAAGTGACATCAATCTTGATAATTTGAGGGATTATCATCTATCTGCCTTGGTTTCTGCCTGATCAGTACAATTTAACAGTCCCTTCTTGCGACTGTGCCTTCTCTGTCCTAGCATCTGCCCTCTGGAATGAGGTTCCTCCTGAAATCCATGGGGCTCCCACCCTGATGGCATTCAGGGAGTCCTTATGACCTGGCTGTTCTCCCAGGCCTTGAAGTATCCCTTAGAGGTGTTTAATATACACTGTATATGGAAGTAGGTTGGCCAGATTTTCCATTTTGTTTATTTTATTGTATTTGTATTTACTTGATTGTATTACTACTCTTTCCCCCCCCTCTTTATATTGTGAGCTGCTCACAATCAAAATATATAACCACCCAATGCCTGGGGTTGATGATTTTGTAACGACTGTATATTTATTTTAAATTGATTTATTCTAAGATTATCAAGGCTGCATTTGAGGGCAAAACCTTCCCAAGGCAGTCTGCGTAAGAAGAATAAATATAGTAAAACAATATTCAAGAGAAAGTGCTATCAAATATAAAATACTACCTGACAAATTAAAACCCTTACTTCTCTTACAAAATTCAAGATTTATTTATTTGTTATATTTATCACTTTTCCCCAGTTTTATCTTATTGTGCTGCCATTATCTTATTCCATGGTGTCTCCTCTCTGCCCATAATGCCAGAACTTTCCTCATTCCTTCTCTCTATATCATTATTAATGCAACTATTAAGGTTGCTATTTCTGGAGGACACGAGCCAATTGAGGTGTGGAGAATTTAAAAACGGTGAGAAACATCAAACAGAAAGCTATGAAAACACAGATGAAAGATTCCTGATAAGAGACTTTACCCTTCTATTATTCAGTAGGAAATTTGTGATCTTCTAAATCAGGGGTGGGAACTGTGGCCCCTTTATAACCTGTGGACTTCAGCTCCCAGAATTCCTGAGCCAGCCATACTGGTTCAGGAATTCTGGGAGTTGAAGTCCACATGTCATAAAGGGGCCACAGTTGCAGATCCCACACCCCAGTTCTAAATGGTATTGACGTACAGCTTTTTCATCATTGGCCATTTTGTCTGCTGGCAGTTGTAATTTGGCTCGGTCTCTATAGAAATATAGATTTATATGTCCTTTGCCAAAAATAGCCATGCTGTATGTTAATTAGTATGTTTTTCTCGCAAAACAGTATGCCCTAAGTGTGTAAGCATTATAGCTGCATAAAATGAGATCTATTAAAATGTAGGATACTTTATTGAGCTGCACCCTACATTGTGAAACTATTTGCTTGCTTGCAATCATATAATACGATTTAAAACATCAAGGATTTATTTTTATCCTATTTCCCTAGGGGGACAAAAAAAACTACCAGGCATCACAGGACTCTGTTGAATAAAATTACTGTTAAGGCTGATCCTCCCCTTCTCCCTCTTCTTCTGTCTTTTACTGATGAAAGAAACCATTAGTCGTGCCATATCAATAACTTTCTCAGTTTGGAAATTTGCTCACATAATTATTCTAGCTAGTATCATTACAACAAGCCTACATTATATGATAAGAGGCTTTGGTCTAATTGGCATTGGAAGCATCAGGAGGTTGGATGTTTTTTCACAGGTTAGGCTCGAGTCCCTAGAGGGGGACTTTTCATCTCACAAAAGAGGCTTTCCTGTTACTCATTGCAATGTGTAAATCAAATTCTCTGTAACGGCTGTTTTCATGAGTTGCCTGTGACCTGGAAATAAATCTCTGATGTATTATCCCACAGTTTGGATTCCTCTTGGGAACTCAAACGGTTCACGAGAAATAATTGAATACTTATGTGGAAGATGAAATTAGTGAACTACTTTGGTGAAATAGATGGAGATTAAAAGAAGCAAATCTTTGTCACATTTTATGGTGGGAAAATAATCCAACACAATAGATTATTCAGAGCATTGGAAAGCTTTGATAAATTTACTATTGTAGACTGCAATTACAAAATTTTAAGCATAGCTGCCAATTGTTTGGGTGAAAATATATAAAAACACCTAGTTGTTCTTTCTCTCTCTCAACCTCAACTTTAAGCCTTGTCTGACACATAAGAAAAGACATGTCCACCACAGTGAGTGAGTTCCACTTACCTTCGCTACCACTTCGGAACTGTGAGTGCATGCATGACGCTTCTGCGCATGTGCACCATGTCTGTGATAATGTCCAGGCGGGTGGGTGGAGCCTCCCGCTGCCGCCACTACCTATTCGCCCGAACTGGGGCGAACCGGTAGAAACCCACCACTGGTCCACCCCAAAAGTTTACTGGACCTGTCCAAGATCATAGATCGCCACCGTTCATCATGGAGACAGCCATTTCTCTGTTATCTTTTGTTGTCATATGATGAGGAAAACCCAGAGAAATGTATTCTCCTTGTTTTCAAACTTATTTCAAATTGTATGACCTATTATCCAAACACAAGAGCATTTCAAGCTATTAACTTGAAGAAATATAACAACCTCTTAGCTTCCAATATGTTGTTCCAAGATCTTAGTCTCCAAGATGAGGGTGATGCTCTTTCTGGAAATTACAGTCTCAGTTTATTTTTTGTTTAATTAATACTATATATACCTTCTTTTCATCATTACAAACATTGTATACTGTTTACATATTTTTATAAACTGTATGCAAATACGTGTAGGAAATAATCAGGCAGAGCCCTAGAGAGGGCTCAAGCGCATGTTGTGCATCAACTATCTGGAGTCCCTTCACGCCCACAAGGGTTCTAAGTCCAGCCCACCTTGAATCCCATTGACTCCTATCTACCGCTAATTCGCTTTGACTGTTAGTAGTTCAGATTCTTGTTTAGAAGTAGCATAAAATCAACTTGTTTACATTTTGGATCTAACTCTGGTTCCTGATTTCCTGCGCCCGACAGTACAGGATCAAAATAAAATTAAAAAATTAAAACTGACTCCATTGTTTACCCTTCTCCTGCACACTGTGGACTTCTGGATGAGAAATCTGGAGAGCCCCTGGTACGGGACAACAGTATTACAAGCTATCAAGAGACAATCAGTGTAGAAATATGGAAATATCTAAGCTCTCCAGACCTTCCTTTACAGCCCTGAATTTCAATTTCAGTTCAGGGGCATGCATAGTGTTAGGAAGCATATGTGCCGCCTGTTATCTGGACTTCCAAGCACAAAGCTTTACTTTTTGGCTTTTTTTTCCTGGTATAAGTGTGCATGAGAGTGTGCGTGCATGTACTGTATGTATGTTAGTGGTTTCCTACCTTTGATTAAACCCTGCATGGGGCATTAAAGACTAAAACAGATGACAAATGCCACACAGTGCTTTACATTATATCAGGGTTGATTAGAATTTTTGATGATCCAGCAACTAGAGGAAGAAATTGCATGAACAGCAAGTGGGGGAAAAAACATTCAGCTGTTACCTTTGTGTGAGTAAATGGCTTTTGTGCAATCAGAGAGACAAAGAAGAACTAACTGAGTGATATTTCCTCTAAGGCAACTAGTAGTTTTCAATGCCTTTTTTTTTTTTTTTTGGTAATTTGTACTTGGGATATTTAATTGCTTTGGTGGCATAATTCAGCCTTTTCCGAGCCAGTAGGCAGAGCTGTGTTGGCATGAGTGGTGCACTGGTTTTGCATCAGCCACACCCCTAGCAGACTTGTGCTAAAAAAAATATGCAGCTGCGCTGGCATACAGCACAAGAGGATGTCGAAGGATTGTAGCAGTAAGAGACAAAATTGGAAAGAGTCTTAGTGGGTCCAGGGATTGTGTCATTCCTGGGATGAGAAGATAGACTTGGGTCCTGTGGAGGTCTCACCTGAATATAACTTTTCTCATCGTGTCCATTATGCTTGGATTATAAATCTCAAACTTGCCTTTACACAACAAGGGTTTTAGTTTCTGGTCTCCTTTCTATTTGCAGATCTCCCATAGAAATACCTACAGACCAGAGGTGGGTTTCAGCAGGTTCTGACCAGTTCTGGAGAACCGGTAGTGGAAATTTTGAGTAGTTCGGAAAACTGGTAGTAAAAATTCTGACTGGCCCCACTCCCATCTATTCTCTGCCTCCCAAGTCCCAGCTGATCGGAGGGGAATGGGGATTTTGCAGTAACCTTCCCCTGGAGTGGGGTGGGAATGGAGATTTTACAGTATCCTTCCCCTGCCACGCCCACCAAGCCATGCCCACCAAGCCATGCTATGCCCACCCAGCCACACCCACAAAACCGATAGTAAAAAATTTTGAAACCCACCACTGCTACAGACCTTTTCCCTTTGAAAGATTCCAAATGGCTCGGGAACCAACAATTCACTTCAATCTTTTTTCTACTTACTTATCATCGAATCCATGCTCAGGGTTTTCTTTACAGTTTTTATGGTCCATGCCCCTGCAATCAAGTCAGTGTGAGGAAACCCAAATAATTCTTGAGGTTATAATTTCACTGTTTTGAGGAGAGAGTATGGATCTAGCTCGGGACAACAGCAAAAAATGAAAATGTGGTCATTGGGTTACAGTCAAGGCTCTGGTTGCTTTTTATGTGCATTGAGCATTTCAGCTTTTTATGTGTGTTGAGTCAGGAATGTATCCCCTAATTGTATGCTCAGCATGTATTTCTGTAAATACATTGCATCAGGAAAACAGTAAATCATTTTAAAGCCCATCGCTTTAAAGGGTCGGTCCTCTCGCCCCTTCTGTTCAACATTTATATGAAGCCGCTGGGCGAGATCATCCGTGGTTTTGGGGTGAAGTGTCATCTTCACACTGTATCACGCTGTATCAAGCAGTATCACGCTGATGATATTCAGTTGTACATCTCCACCCCTGACCACCCCAACGATGCCCTTGAAGTGATGTCTCGCTGCCTGGAGGCCGTACGGGTCTGGATGGGGAGGAACAGGCTCAGACTCAACCCTTCCAAGACTGAGTGGCTGTGGCTCCCGGCATCCCGATATAGTCAGCAGGTGCCATCGTTGACTATTGGGGGTGAATCCCTGCCCCCCACAGAGAGGGCTTGCAATCTGGGTGTCCTCCTGGACGCACGGCTGTCTTTAGAAGAGCATATGATGGCCGTGGCCAGGGGGGCCTTTTATCAGGTTCACCTGATTTGCCAGTTGCAGCCCTTTCTGGACCGGGATGCCTTGCGCACGGTCACTCACGCCCTTGTCACCTCCCGGCTGGACTATTGTAATGCTCTCTACATGGGGCTCCCCTTGAAGAGCACTCGGAGGCTCCAGCTGGTCCAGAATGCGGCTACGCGGGTGGTTATGGGCGCAACCCATTGCGCCCATGTGACACCCCTCCTGTGCGAGCTGCACTGGCTCCCAGTGGTCTTCCGGGTGCGATTCAAGGTGCTGGTTACCACCTTTAAAGCGCTCCATGGCATAGGACCCGGATACCTTCGAGACCGACTTCTGCCACCAATAGCCTCCCACCGGCCAGTTCGCTCCCACAGAGAGGGCCTCCTCAGGGTGCCATCGGCCAAATTATGTCGGCTGGCGACACCCAGGGGGAGGGCCTTCTCTGTGGATGCCCCAGCCCTGTGGAATGAACTGCCCCCGGAAATACGTAAGATCTCTGACCTCCGACCTTTCGTTGCGCACTAAAGACCCTGTTGTTCCGCCAGGCTGGGCTATCAACATAACATTTTTAAATTGGGTTTTAAATTTCTGGGGTTTTAAAATTTAGCCAAATTTATTTAATAATTTTAAACTATTTTAACTGATGTTGTTTTGTGTTTTTAATAGGCTGTACACTGCCCTGAGTCCTTCGGGAGAAGGGCGGTATAGAAATAAAATTATTTATTTATTTATTTATTTATATTGCTGCTACACTGTATGCTCTTTGTCTATGTACAATGACGACTACACAAAATAGCACGAATTTATCAAAAGAGGAGGAAAATCTCAGTCTCCTCTATCTGAAATTTAAAGTTTGAAAAATGCATGTTGCTGTTTTGCTAGATAGATTGATTATATGCCATCAAGTCATTGTTGACTTTTAATGACCGCAGATAGATTTTCTCCATGATGAGCTGTCCCTGAGCTGTTCTTTCAGGTTTCCCAATGGTGCCTCCATAGCCACCGTAACAATCCATCCTCCTTGCTGATGGTTGTTATGCTTCTCTTTTCTTCCACCTTTCTCAACATTAGAGCCTTTTCCAGAGAGCTGGCTCTTCTCATGGAGTTAGAAACAAAGAAGGGGCAAGAATTGTGGTTAAGAAGTGAGAAAAGACAGGTGGAAACATTAGAGGAGAGAGAAGTAAGTTAGAAAGCATGCTATACGGGTAGTCCTCAATTTACAACTCTTCATTTAGTGACTGTGAGTTGTATGGCCGATGTTACAATGAAAAAAGTGTCTCATGACCAGTGGTGAAATCTTACCGGTTCGCACCAATTTGGGCGAACCGGTAGTGATAAAAGCTATCGGTTTGGAGAACCGGTAGTTAAAAAAAAGCTACCAGTTGGTCCGAACTGGTATTTCCGAGGATCAGCTGTGCTGCACAATTTAAAATCGTTAGCAAGAAATCCTGCTTTCTAGTGAATCTAAATTGCGTGGCACAACTGTTTTCCTCCCTCACTGTTCTACTTACCTTCCCAAGCTTCCACGCAGCTCGCATTTGGCGCATACTGTGCATGTGAATGTGCACAGTGTGCGTTGGCATGCACTGCACATGTGCGCACAGCGTGCATTTTGCACGCACTGCACATGCATGCACAGTATGCATTTGGTGTGTACTGCGCATGCATGCGCAGCATGCGTTTGACGTGCACTGCATATGCACGTGTGCAGCATGCACTTGGCACACATCACACATGTGCATGGGCTACGTGCATTTGGCATGCAATGCACATGCGTGGGCAGCGAACTAGTTGCAAATCGGGGAAGATTTCACCACTGCTTATGACTGTTTTTCACACTTAACAATCGTTACAGCATTCCCCATGTTCACACGATCAAAATTCAGATGCTTGGCAATTGGTTCATATTTATGACGGCTGCAGTGTCCCAGGGTCATGTGATCACCTTTTGCGACCTACTGACAAGCAAAGTCAATGGAGAAGCCAAATTCACTTAACAAGCATGTTAACAAGCAACTTAACAACTAAAGTGATTCATTTAACAACTGTGGCAAGAAAGGTCATAAAATAGTCCAAGCTGTCTTGCATAGCAATGGAAATTTGGGGTTCATTTGGGGTCGTAAGTCGAGCATTACCTGTATTGTAGTGAAACTTACTATTGTATTATACATTTCATATCAGAGCATAACTTTTCCTGAACCATTAAGAGCTTCCCACCCGCTTCCCCAGAGCCTTACCTGTGGAGGGTAGTAAGGCTGTTGTGTTCTTTTTCCTCATTCCTTTTCATAAACATTTTGTTAAAATTAGCATTTGGTGAGCAATTTATTTCAATTGTTAAAGTATAATTGTGGAATTATTTCAAATATACAGCGTGGCCTTTTGTGCGATTTAAAATGTTTCAATTTCTATTCTGAGTCTATTCTCTAGTCTATTTAAAAAAAAAGCAAAAAAACCCCATGCCATGTTACTGAATGGGGGAAGGAAAAACAGAATTAAGACATTTTGCAAGATGACCCAGTTTATGAGCCCTTTCTGTTCTGCTTGTCAGAGCCAGTGAAGGAAAATAAATGTGACAAAGCTATTTCTTTCGTGAGATGCAATACATGATCGTGTAAGAGATGGGTGAACCCAGAGGAATTTGGGGAAAATCATGAGGAATTTACTCTTAATAAAGAGGTTTAGCTTTAGCCAACCATTCCTCAGTATGAAGATGCAAGTTAGCTGAAACCGCACAAAATAGCTAAGCAAATGGCTGCTGTGTTTACACAACTAGAAGACTACAATTCAGCCAGTGGTGGGTTGCCCCAGGTTCGCACTGGTTCTATAGAACCGGTAGTAAAGCCGACGGGAGGTTCCGCCCACTGACCCTGACGTCATGAAAATGCTTCTGCGCATGCACAGATGCTTCTGCGCTTGCTCAGAAGAGCGCGCATGCGGCCCCATTGCGAACTGGTAGTAAAGGTAAGTAGAACCCACGCCTGAATTCAGCAGTGGTAGAACCGCACTCTTATGTCACAAAACAGCTGCTACAGGTAACAGGACAAGCCCTTTGGTAGGTTATTATGATAATACTACTCTTCTTTGCATTTCCATAGTTTCCATTTGCTTAGAAATCTGAACAGGACCAAATATGAATTCGCCAATGGGATTACACCAGTGGTGGGTTGCCCCTGGTTCACACCGGTTCTATAGAACCGGTAGTAAAACTGGCGGGAGGCTCCACCCACCGACCCCGACGTCATAAAAATGCAGCCCCGTTGTGAACCGGTAGTAAAGGTAAGTAGAACCCACCCCTGGATTACACAGTTTGAAGTGATTTGTGTGAAGCTGACTACATAAGCTTACTTGTCTGTCCATTCAGGATCTTTCACTTGGGAAAATTACTTAAGGTATCCTTTGCGTGTCTGACCAACAAGCTATAGATTCTTAATAAAGTTTTGGAGGCTTTAATCTATGTCCTGACTGAGGAGAGGGACAAATCTGAACCTTGGCACCAAAGGAGCTGAGAAGAAACATGGGGTCTAGGGTTGTTGTTTTTTTTCCTTAGAGGACTTCACCAATTGGGTAACCATGAGCAGCTCGGTGTCCTTGGGCCAATCACTGTCTCTCAGACCAACCCACCTCACAGGGTTGTTGTTATGGGGAAAACAGGAGGAGGAAGATGTGTTGGATATGTTCACTGCCTTGCGTTGTTTGTAACAATAATAAAAGCAGGATACAAGCAAACAAACAAATAATATGGGAACTCAGATTTATCTGCTTAACATTTTCCTGGGAGAGTTCGGATTGGTTTTAATGGAATATTGTGTGAAGATAAATAATTTCATTTTCAAATTCATTTAATGTATTTCCAGCCTATAACTTCTCTTTGCTGAAATGTTTGCTGCATTTTTGTATAAGCTTCTATATAGTGTTTTATGTCAATTAATAATACTTCTGCTAAAATCATGTAATTTACAGTGGTTTGAAACAAAATTTGTGCTCAAACTGCTTTTATTATTATTTTTTACATAATTCAAATGAAATATTTTTCATTATTTCAAAATTATGAAATTCTATTAGAATTTTTTTGTAATTTGGATTTAATTCATTTAAAATATGTATACTGTCTATCATCTTTCCCTTATATACAGTAGTTCTTTATTGCTCATTAGGCTATAATATATGCATGTTTATTTATATATGAATCTGTGTCGAAGACTCAGAATTCCCAGTTGTATTATAGGCTTAATAATCATATGTCAACACATGCATCGTACTCAAAATTATGCATGCAGATTAAGTTCCACATGTGTCTACTTGTGTGTTTCTCAACCTTGGCAATTTTAAGATGCATGGACTTCAACTCCCAGAATTCTCCAGCAGCATGCAGCTGCCCTAGCTGATTCTTCCAATGGCAGTGAAAAAATGAAAAAAATCCCTACTTCCTCTACTTTTTGATAGCTGGTTGTATTTAAAATACAGCAATCAGAAGCTGTTAATTAAGATTAAAAGGATTTGCATATTGTATAAAAAAAACCAGATTCTGATAAGGATCCTACGGGTCACTTCTAAAAACCATGGCATTTCAACGGGATTATAGTTTGCAAGAAATAATTTAGAATTTTCCCCAAGTCACATTAGCAGAGGCCTGGGAAGGAGAAAAAAAGTGATTGGATGTATAATGTTGGCAACTCATTAAGAAAGAATCCGTGCCACTGTTTGCGTTTTTCCTCTTTATTCCCAATCTCTTTTTCTTTTGTTTTATAACTACTATGTATAATAATATGTTTATGAAAACATATTTGTAGGAGCTTTGTTGGCCTGCAGAATTGATAAAAACACTCAAACAAGTACCAAATCAGCCAAGATCTGTACTGAATTGAGATTTAAGATTCAGAAGAGGCATGAGTCCATTTAAAATATAAAGGCGAGAAGATTTGATTCAAACAGGTTTGACATTGGCTAAATGGAAGGAATACTGCAAAAGAGAAGAAAGTCCATAAATCTTTGTGCGTCATGTCAATGTCATGGGATTCTATATCATAGAAGACATATACAAAAAGAGAAGGTCAAAGAACACTAGGCAGACCCAGAAGAAGATGGAGATACATCAAAGACACACTGCAAATGAACAATGGTTGAGGCTGTCAGAATAGCAAGAACCAGAACTTTTGTACCTCCTCCCAGGGGTGGGTTCTACTTACCTTTACTACCAGTTTGCAACGGGATCGGGTGCGTGCACGCTTACCGGTTCTTGCAAACTGGTCCAAACCAGGGGCAACCCACCACTGCCTCCTCCCTTAACACCCAAAATGGTAAGAGAGGAAGAGGAAGAAGAAGAAGGTCAAATCTGCAACTGTCTCCAGTTCTCTCTATATCAGTTCAAAGGCATTGTTTAACATCACAAATTGATCTGAAGATTCAACAGAATCCCCTTTCGATTGACTCATCCGTTCTGTGCTTCACAAAGCCTGACAAACAAGTAAAAGTAAATAAGAACTGAAAGGAAAGGGCAAATGATCAACGATAAAGACAACATGATATTTAGTTAGTTTTATTTAATTCGTGAGTTCATCCTTGAAGATTGCAGTCATGAAATGAAGAAAATGCATATGGGAACAAGCTTTTAGCCTTATAGTACATCTTTGTCACCATATGCTCTGTTTATTGCCACATAAATTAAGCCTTATGTAAGTAGCACATTGAAATGTTCTTCATATATAATTATCTGAATATGCAGGAAATCTCTCATCAAAAACATTAGGCTTAACAGTAAATATTCTCCATTTCTGAAACTACAGCTGAATTCATTGGTTACAACACAGATTGCTCTCCACAAAATGTGTGAGAGTAAGCTGGGAGGTGACCCTTAAGGCTGACATTACTCAATATATTGTTAGTCTGCACAGTCTGTCTGAGATCATTTTAACCTCTTTGTTAGGAGCGGAGCCTAAATCTTATCTTTCTTTGTGAAAAAGCTGATGTTGAGGCTATCTAGGAACTGCCATCATCCAAAAGTATTGATTACAATTCAACTCAGATTCAACATGTTTCTTCAGAAAGAAACCAGGTCAACTGACTTACACATACAAGAAAATGTCAACCTAGTAGCAAAACATTTAGAACATCCTTTCCTAACCTTGTGATTTCTCAATGTGTTTTCCAAATCTCCAGTCATTATGACATAAATTATTGGATTTAGAAATGGTGGAAAATATTTGTAGCTCAGGTGGTAGAGGTGGGTGGTGGTTTGTTCTCTGAGCTGGTTGTTGAGTGTCCAAAATTTTCATTACCAGGCTACGTAACATCAGCAGTGGAACTTTGGTTGAATTGTCTTGATTCAGTTCTCTTCTGTTTTTATAGGTCTTATGTGATCAGTTGGTCATGTGACCAAATGGTCATGCCATGTGAGGGTCATCTGGTGGTAAGGTCATCCTGGCTGGTCACCCATTCATTGAATACCAGGCTTCGATGAACTAAACTAAACAAGAAGCTCGGAGAACAAACCACCAACATTATTGGACTTGACATATCTGACAGCCTGAAGGATATCTGGTTGGGGAAGGCAAGAATATCTAATCTACTTAGTGTATCAAATATAGGTAACCCTACGTTTTAAAGCCAAATATTTGATGGCATTCCACATCAGGCAAATAATGACAGCCCTCTTTTGACCAAGTGGTCAATCAACTGTGCTGCGCGATCGTTGGAACCTTTTTTTTTTACTTTTTTAAAGCATTTTTTTACTACCGGTTCAGGCGAATAGGTAGTAAAAAATGCTTACAAAAGTAAAAAAAAAAGTTGGCTACGCTCACCCAGTCACATGACCCCCCCAGCAAGCCACGCCCAGCAAGCCATGCCCACAGAACCAGTAGCAAAAAAAATTGCATTTCACCACTGAATCGTATACCAGACCACATTTATTATTCATCTATGTGCTGAACTAGTGTTAAAAGCACCCTTCTTTTGACCCAGATTCTCTCATTAGATAGTTTATATATAATACCGCAGTCAGGGCCGGATTTTCCTATAGGCTAACTAGGCTTCAGCCTAGGGCCTCAAGATCAAGAGGGGCCTACATTCAAATTGTTAGCAAAATTAAAATTACACTTTCACTATAGGTGAAAGGGCCTCATAAGTGGAATAGCCTAGGGCCTCTTTTCATCTAAATCCGGCCCTGACCGCAGTATGTAAAAGCTACAAATGGGCAAAAAAATTACTTTGATGCTTTAATTTTTTTTCTCCAAAGAGGAAGATTTATTTTGTCTTTTGGTGTTCTTGCACTGGACTACTCAAAGGAAGATATTACAAAAAAAACCTTCCCCTCACTGGATTTTTGCAGTAGAGATGCTACTGTACAATCACTGTTACGGGGCAATCTGGCCTTGGAGAAAATATGAGAATCCTGAGAAAATGTTCATCCAATTTTGATGTTCACTTATTTGATGGAGTTTTTTTTTTCAAAAACCTTCAGTATCTAGCTCTAATGAAAACTGTCTAGCTCTAGTTTAAAAAAATCTAGCTCTAATGAAAACTTATAAAAAAAGATGTTGGAACTCTGGAAAGAATACAGAAAAGAGCAACAAAGATGATTAGCGGGCTGGAGGCTAAACATACAGCATGAAGAACAGTTGCAGGAATTGGGTATGTCTAATCTAGTGAAAAGAGGGACCAGGCAGGGGTGACATGATAGCAATGTTCCAATATTTGAGCCACAAAGAAGAGGGAGGGTCCTATTTTCCAAAGGACCAGAAGACAAGGCAAGAAACAATGCATGAAAATCAATCAAGAGGAGAAGCAACCTAAAACTAAGGAAAAAATTCCTACCAGGGAGAACAATTAACAATCAACCAGTGGAACAGCTTGTCTTCACATTTGTGGGCGCTCCATCACTGGAAGCTTTTAAGAAGAGACTGGTTAGCCATTTGTCTGGAATGGTATATTTTCCTGCTTGAGCAGGGAGTTGGACTAAAAGACCTTCTAGTTCTGTTGTCCTGTTACTCTGTCTCACTGAGACCATTGTATAGGTTCTGATAGATATGGATGGCAACACTGCTTCCCAAGTCAACAAGGGCGTAAAAGAATTTTTCTCTTTAGTTACACGACCTTTCCTCTCAACCGCAGCTAACAGGCCAAAGATAGGGACGCTCACCCATCTGTAATTCTGCATGTGACTGCTTTAATTTGGTTGCTCATAGAATTACAATGATTTGAAATAGTTTTCTACATCTGGAATAGCTGTCAAGCATTGCTTAGTGGCACACTTTCTCTACTTGGTAGGCTAATGGCTTCTATCAGGAGCCTGTTATTCCATCAAAACTCGCAATTGTCTCTGTAACTCCATTACTTTGCAGTATAATTACCTTTCAGTGCTACTTCTTTAAAAGCCTGGAAATGAACATCTTTTTGAGATAGGGTGTCATAAAAACTGAGAAGATTAGTTATTTTAATGTCATTACATCCTCTAGAAAGAGCTAAGTGCCATCTTCATGGCATTTTCCTCTATCCTCACTTAAGCAATTTTTAAAATAAATCCCAGCTTGGGGAAAAAAAAATTGCTTCTAATAATGCTGAACTCTTACTTCATTTTGAGACAGCCTCCTCTCTGTTCTCTTTTCTCTGTTTACAGACAAAGAAGAGCAGAGTTCAATCAAATTGTGCCATCAAAAATTAAGCATTGTACTGTAATTGTTGGTACGTTCTTCAGTGAATGTGATCGGACAAGTCAATCTCCACACATTTCTCACTTCCATGCCCTTGACCTGGGCATGTGAGTAAAAATACTCACTTTGATTTTCAATTAGAGCAGGGTGGGGGGGGGCAATGCATCCATTCTGGCTCTTCTTGACCTCTTGGAGCTTTAAATACCATCAACCATGGTTTCTTTTTGGGCTGGCTTCGGGAGTTGGGGGAGGGTGGGAGGCACAGTTTTGTGCTGGTTCACCTTCTTCCTCTGGGACAAGTCCCAATCAGTGTTGATTGGGAGTGAGAGGCCCAACCCATAGCCCCTGCTCTGTGTGATGCCACATGTTTCAGTGCTCTCTCTGTTCTTTTTTCAACATTTACATGAAGCTGTTGGGCGAGATCATCCATTGCCATGGCATGAAGTATCATCAGCATGCTGATGACACCCAGATGTATGTTTTCATCCTGGGGAAAGTAGATAATACTGTGGGTGTCCTTTCATGGGGCCTGGATGTTGTAGAGGATTTGGATGAGGAACAGCAGACTTCAATTAAACCTTGGTAAGTGGGAGTAACTATGTACTGGAGGCTCCTCTGTAACTGGGAGTTTACCATCATTGGTCCTGGATGGGATTGTGCTACCCAAGACAGACCCAATGTGTAATCTGGGGGTCCTCCTGAATTCAGGATTGCTAGTGAAGGAGCAGGTGGCAAGCATATTTGGGAGGACTTTGGTTCAGTTTTCTGGTGTGTGCCAGTTGCATCTTTCCTTGATTGAGAAAGCCCTTCTTTCAGTCACACATATCCTGATCATCTTCATTATGTACTACTGCAATATATTCTACATGAGGCTACCCTTGAAGAATATATAGAAGCTACAAGTAGGGCAGAATATAGTGGCCTGAGTAGTTTTTGTTGCTTCTGCAATTGCAAACTGTATTGGGTGCCAGTTTACTTCTGGGTCCAATTCATGTTATGTCGGCTGGCGACACCCAGGGGGAGGGCCTTCTCTGTGGGAGCCCCAGCCCTGTGGAATGAACTGCCCCCGGAAATACGTAAGATCTCCGACCTCCGGGTGTTTCGCTGTACACTGAAGACCCTGTTGTTCCGCCGGGCCGGACTATCAACATAATAATTTTAAATTGGGGTATTTTAAATTTTTGGGGTTTTAAATCGGCCAAATCTATTTAATTATTTTAATTTTTAATCATTGTTGTGTTTTGTGTTTTTAAATTGGCTGTAAACCGCCCTGAGTCCTTCGGGAGAAGGGCGGTATAGAAATAAAATTATGATGATCATGATGATGATCATGATGATGATGATGAGGATGATGATGATGATGATGATGATGATGTTATCACCTTTAAAGTCCTTCATGGCATGGGACCAGATTCCTTGAGGAACCATCTCATTCCAATTACATCATCCCATCCCATCTGGTCAAGCAGGGACAGTAGGTTGGTTAAAAAAATTTCAATATAAAGATTTTCAAAATAAAGTTTGATTGATTGACTGCAGACAGGAGTGGAGAAAAGAAGACACTGATTTCCCTATTCTGTACCTCAGGAGTGGCCTTCTAGGATTTATTTCTAATCATTATTTTCCTTTTTACTTGTCAGTGAGGTACCCAGGCTGGAAGTTCTTCTCTATTTCACACGGAACCCCAGCTCAAAACATTTCTCTGGTCGGTAGCTAATGGCAACAGTAATTATGACATTAATGGACCACACCCACACAATGCTCTTTAAGTCAGAGAAGATTCCAGAAGTCAAAGATGTTGTGAGGCAGGATTCTTTAAGAGTCCTGATCCACAACATCTGTCTTAGGTCTTGCATTCACCCAATTCTTAAATACAATGTGCTAGTAAATAAGTGATTTTATAATGGTATAAACATATGCTAGGGAATCAAGAGACATATGCGGACTATAGGTAGTCCTTGACTTACTACAGTTTGTTTATGACCATTTGTGATGACTCCCCTGGATACTTCCCCATTTACCTCTCTGGATGTCAGCTCAGGGGAGAATGAACCAGTTCCTGACATGACAAGAGCTGAGCTGATTGATGGCTCTGAGCAGCCATCTGTGTGGGAATTGGATGAAACACAGCTGCAGCAGAACAGTCCTGAGGCTCCAGGTGGGGAAAGTATGCAGCTGCAGCTGGTCAGTGATGAGGAAGAGGAACTGCCTTCTGCACCTGATCCAAGAACACATAGGGCAGAGAACAGGCAGGAGCAGAGAAGGTCAGCCAATTAGTCATGAGGAAGCAGCCTCACTCTTCTTGATGGGCTGCACCAGAAGCTGGCTATTAAACACAGCAGACGGATGGAGACAATGCTGAGAGCAACATGTTTGTTTCCTAGCTGTGTGTTTTCTAGTTATTGTGATTTCTGCCTCACTTTGGATTGACATGGTGCCTTGACTTGGATCGTGCCTTGAAAACTCTGGAATTATTTTGCTTCATGAACTCTTTTATGTTATGGATATAAGTTTGCCTGGTGATTATTTTGATTGAGAAACTTTCATGTGCCTTGTAGACTCTTTGGCCATTGCTCTGTGGACTAGCATTGGTCTGCTTGTGGCTGGACTTAATTGGGACAGTTCTAGGTTTTTGATGACAGGAATTGGTTGGGAATATTAATAAACTCACTAAATGACAGTTATGTGTGTGCGTGAGTTAGCGGGACAGCACACCATTTGAAATTACAATGGCACTGAAAATTTTTTACTTATGACCTTTTTTAACACTTACGACCATTGCAGCATCCCCATGGTCATGTGATCAAAATTCAGAAGCTTGACAACTGGTTCACATTTATGATGGTTGCAATGTCCCGAGGTCATGTGATCACTTTTTGCAACCTTCTGAAAGCAAAGCCAATGAGGAAGTCAGAGTCACTTAACACTAACTTAACAACTGCAGTGATTCACTTAACAACCATGGCAAGAAAGGTCATAAAATGGGGGCAAAACTCACTTAACAACTCTGTCGCATAGTTTGGGCTCAGTTGTGGTAAGTCGAGGATCACCTGTACAAAAATAAAAAGCAAGAATTCAGACAGGTAGCAAAAATCGAACAGAAAGCCATAAAGGAACTTATTTTAGCAATCTAGCACTCTTGTAAGTTATGGAAATGAATTATTTGATCCCACAAAGAGTATCAAGTCCTAAAAGAGTGTCCACTGTTTCATGATTATATATATATATATATATATATATATATATATATATATATATATATATATTCCCCCTTTGCAGTTGCATTTAATGGCAGGGGATGAAGATTACATCGGTACATTATGTGTCATGATAGGAACAATCCCCCCCACCCCCAGGTGTCTGCAGAAGATACAAAGCAGCAAAAGATAATCTGTTAATTGATGTCTACAAAAGAAAAATTGTATAAGCTTTCTGGGCATTTCTTTGGATTGAATTTTTTTTTCCTTATCAAGTGTTTCATTTCAACTATAAATAGAAAATGAAATCACATGGGAAGCAGTGCTGACATAGTGTGCCATTTATAATCTGTATACGCGTTTTAGAATTCTTCTGTTAAAAATGCCACATAGCAACTATGATGATTTTTAATGCATTTAATATAACAGACACAAAGCATACTCCATGTTTCTAGTTCCTGATCCAAAGTTACCTCTGATAAATATATCCATGCGTATAATGGAAAAAAAGAGGGTGAGTTTTAAATAAACACTTTAGGATGACTGTTTCCTTAGGTCTCTGTTTTTTATAACAACTGCTTCTAAAATACACGGATAAATATTTGACTTATGCTGAATCTGCCACCTAAAATTATCATATACGTGCATAGTGACTTATTACCAATCATTTCTGAGAAAGTCTAGTAAAAAAATAGTAAAAATGTAACTTTTCTGGAACATATTGTGACAGAGTTTAGTCAAACACTTCATTTCTAAAAAAAAATTGTTCAGCCAAGCATCCCTAAGGAATCCTCAAACACAATAAGATGGAAATAACCATCTCAAACTGCTTGTCTCCAGCAGCTGGCAACTCTGACGTTTTCCTATTTTTGAGTAATATTTTCCTCTTACATATTAGATTATTGTCAATGACGATGATGAATGGGTTGTGTCTATGTGTGTAATCTTTAAAGATCAGACAGCACATTATGCAGATCTATCAAGTTGGGCAATCCCAAATTACAACACTAGAAGAATATGTCCTCTTATTTAAACTTTCCACACAAGTTTATTCTTTTCTAAACTTTCTCTGCTTTCACCTATTGCTATTGCTTGGAGGAGATCAGGGCTACTGATGTACAGGAAAACAGAATATTGTTAAAGCAGGATTTGTGGTAAGGATATTGGCCTACAATTTCTTGTTAACGTCAAATTTTGTCCCTCTTTAGTTAATAGTGCTACATTGATCTATTTCTAACTCTCTGGCATCTTTCCTTTCTCTAAGTTAGAGTTATCATATTTTGTAAAGGTTGTACAAGTTCATCCTCAAAACATTTATAATAAGAACCTCATAATTCATGTGGTTCAGACACGTTTCCTGCTTTAATCTTGTTTTAATACTTCAGAAACTTCCCCTTATTATTATAGATCCATTCACAATCTGTTTCTGTTCTTCTATCATCCTTGGTAATTTGTTCATCTTTAAATTCTTTAGATATTCATGTAATTTCTTGAAAGAGATGTTGCTTGCTTTAATTAGAATAAAATTCATGAAAAATGCCCTTTGTGAGGCCACACTATCCATTAATGTTGCTTTTAAATCTTTAAAATTGGAAGGTTTAAGCCAGATATTGGGACAGAGAGATTTTCAGCATGTAGTTCTTGAATCAAGTGACTCATTTTTAGGATCCAGAAGAAGGAGACAGAGGCAAAATTAAGACTGTCTTGTTGCATTTATTCCAGTATTGACTGGGATAAATCTCATCTTTAAGAAACAGCTATCCCATATTTAGTTAAGGACATCTTTAATAATGTCTTTAACTGATGAACTCTTAAGAAATCTCATCTTTCCATCTGAAAAATAACACTTCATCCTATTAGATAAAAGAGTTCTATAATAAATAAATTTATTGAAAGAATGTGAGTGAAATATTTATATAAAAGAGAACATTTAATGTAGTGGTAGGAATTAAAGCTTTACTATGGCATTATTTTTTCTTTCAGATCATATCTATTGGAAAACTTCATTAATAACAGGCTACAAATTTCACATATGGTACTCTTAAAGCAGAGGTGGGTTTCAGCAGGTTCTGACCAGTTCTAGAGAACTGGTAGCGGAAATTTTGAGTAGTTCGGAGAACCGGTAGTAAAAATTCTGACTGGCCCTGCCCCGCTCTATTCTCTGCCTCCCAAGTCCCAGTTGATCAGGAGGAAATGGGGAGTTTGCAGTATCCTTCCCCTGGAGTGGGGAAGGAATGGAGATTTTACAGTATCCTTCCCCTCCCATGCCCACCAAGCCACACCCACCAAGCCATGCCACGCCCATCAAGCCACACCCATAGAACCGGTAATAAAATTTTTTGAAACCCACCACTGTCTTAAAGTTGGCTAAAGGGAAGCATAGATGTAATCCTTTAGTTGCTTTTCCACAGCCACAAATAGGTTGATTAAGGAAATACTTTTGGCATATCATAGAGCAGTGATGGCTAACCTTTTTGCCATCATGTGCCAAAAGCGAGGGGAGCGTGGGGGGGGGGGTGTGTCACACGCACATGTGCCCACATCCATAATTCTATGCACCCCACCCACCCCTCATGCTTCCCCTGCTTTTTGCATGTGATGGCACGGTGGGCCCAGTAGGCCCATTTTTCGCTCTCCCCAGGCTCCAGAGCCTTTCTAGGAGCCTGGGGAGGGCAAAAACAGCCTTCCCCACCCTTCCTAGAGGCCCTCCGGAGGCCAGAAACAGCATGTTTCCTGACTTCTGGTGGGCCCAGAAGGCCCGAAAATCAACTGGCTGGCGCATGCAGGCGTGCCAGAGCTGAGCTCATGTGCCCACTGATATGGCTCCACATGCCACCTGTGGCACCCGTGCCATAGGTTCGCCATCACGGTCATAGAGAATGTGATGGGTCCCAGAGAGACAGTCCATGGGATGTGATTCATTGCAAATCTGAAAATGGTTGGTTGCTCATGTTTCTCAAATTTCCACAGTTATTAGCACTTTTAACTAGTTTCTAAATAAGGAATATTCTTTTTATTTAGCTTTTATAGAGTTAATATTTGTTTACTATAAACATTTTCTTCTAAATTAAAAGTGGATTCAAGGTCAATTAACCAAGAGGGGTTTTTCATTTAGAGCAGAATGTGCTAGCTGGACAGAGGGAGAGGGAAACATTGTGGTACAAGTCACTCACCAAACCCTCAAGAGACTTTTCAAACTCTGAACAATAACAGGAAACAACAACGTTTAATGCTGATTTTTGATTGAGAACCGATGTGAGGAGACTGAGAAAGTAATATCCAAAGTAATATACGAACAACCAATAGATGAGATAGGGGTTCATGAGTAGCTTATCTCGGTCCAGGCTGCTGAAATCCTGAAAAAAAGAGATTGAAAATCTTTTCAAAGAGGCATTGCTTAACTATTAAAAGAAGGCTGAGGTGCTTATTGTCGTTTCCAAAATTCGATATACCCAATTCTTCCCTTAACCCTCCGAATTGAAATCTGTGTGTTCCTGCTTCACTGATTATGCCCCGCTAGATGGGCTTGACAACTGTCTATACAGATAGTCCTTGAATTACAAAAGTTCATTTAGTGACCATTTGAAGTTAAAATGGCACTGAAAAAAGTATCCTGACATCATGTGACCCACGTTTTGCGATCTTCTGACAAGCAAAGTCAGTGGGGAAATTAAGTTGTGTTACTAACTTAACAACGGCAGTGATTCTCTTAACAACTGTGGCAAGAAAGGTTGTAAAATGGAAATGCAAAATTTACTTCATAGCTGTTTCACTTAGCAAGAGAAATTTTTGGGCTCAATTGTGGTCTTAAACAGAGGGCTACCTGTAGTTCAACTGTTCCAATTTTCTTTTTCAAATGGAATAGAATGCTGAAAACCCGAGAGAAGTTGGGCCTGTGCTGACCAGATTTACCAGAGGATGCCCTCCTTGGAAATATTCCTCAGACTTTTTAAACAAATGAACTTGTTGGTAGCTGCTGAGTTGAACCCGGATGAGGCTGTATTGCAGGGGTGTCAAACTTGATCTAATTGAGGGCCGCATCACAGTTGCGTTTGACCTCAGGGCTCCTGCCGGCTTCTCTGGGATCGGTTGCGTTACCACACTGGACACCTCGTGGCACCTGTCTCTGCCACTCCAGATTCAGGGATCTGAACCCAACTCCCTTTTGATCGGCCGAGGGCAACTGAGGCCATCACCCGTCCCTTCGGAATGGAACTCACCTATCTCTCAGGACCAACTGACCTATGTTCAACTGCTGTTCACATGGAACCCTTCTCCACTTCGGCCTTCAAAGTTCTCATTTGAATATTTGCTACTACCACTAAGATCTGCGCCCGTGGCGGCTCCACCCGGGCCCATGCCCTAGGCTTCAAGGCCTACCACGGCGGCCCTCCTACTCATCATGGCCTAGCCCCCAGGTCACGCTTTGCCAGCGACGGCCGAGTATTGGCCCAATACTCCAGTGCCATCCATTTTCAGGGCTAGTTGATTCAGCAGGTGAGTTGTTACACACTTCTGGATTCTGACTTCCATGGCCACCATCCTGCTGTCTATATCAACCAACACCTTTTGTTGGGGTCTGATGAGCGTCAGCATTGGGCGCCTTACCTAGCGTTCAGTTCATCCTGCAGTGCCAGTTCTACTTACCAAAAGTGGCCCACTAGGCATCTTGCATTCCAGTCCAAGAGACTTCATAACTTGGCACTTTTACAATTTTCTTTCTGTGAATTCCATTATGAATGTCAAGCTTTCCTAATTTATTTTTTTATTCCTCTTCCTCTAATCTTACTTGAACTAACTTTTATCATCTATTGTGCTAACATTGATCAGTCTTTGAGTACCTCCAAGACTCCTCTGAAGTCGAAGGGATCTCTTTTAAGTGGATTCCTACAAAAAGACTATTTAACTTTTCCTTTCCTTTTTAATTTGGAGATAGATCATGATGAACTATAGCAAGTTATACCTGGACATTCATCTGATAGCAGACAGATGACTGGCTAGAGAAAATACAGACAGTCATAAAACTCTACATGTGTCTAATTTTTATGTTATGAAGTGTGTTTATAAAAATTGCTCTTTGTTGCATGGTTTAATACAAATTGAATCATGATATATTTTTCATTTAGTCACTTCACTATTTGTATTTAACTTTTATTTCAGTTTTATATTGGTCAACTCAAAGCAGCATACTACCTAATACTTCCATCTCTTATTTTGGCAACAACAACCCTGAAAGGTAGTGTAGGCTGAGATAGAGAGATTAGATCAAAGTCATCCAGTCAGTTTTTATATTTAAGCAATAACTGTAACTCAATGCCTTCTAGTTTCTAGCCCAACTCCTTAGCCATTGTACCAATCTCTCTCTCTTTCTCTCTCTCCCCTCCCTCCTGCCCTCCCCCTCCCTCCCTCTCTCTCTCCCCCCTCCCTCTCCCTCCCCCTCCCTCTCTTCCCTCCTCCCCTTCCTTCCCTCCCTCTCTCTCGTTCTTTCTCTCGTTTTCTTCTGTGTTGACCTTTCATCTTATAAATCTGACTGTGATATTTAATGAGATTTTAATACATTTTTCAATTTAAGATATTTTCATTCAAACATTTCTTTTTCTTTTTCATAGGAGACTGCAGTTTATTCTGGCACTGATATTCTTGGATTCAACTTTCCTTTTCAATCTTTTCCCGGAACACTAAAATTGAAAAGATTCAGTTCCATTAGTTTTAATAGATTTTCTGGTTGGATTCTGCAGTCCAACACAACAACAACAAGACCTTGAAATCTGAATAGCATGCAGGTTAATGCATACAGAGTTTTGTATGCAATCATTCCTTATTATATTGTTATTTTGATTTGTATACTTTGCATTTTATATTTCATTGGTCTAAACAGTATCTTGTAAAATTGCTTTAAGGACATACCAGAGGACAAACTTACTTCGTAAAAAAATTGTATTTTGTAAAAACAACAGGAATAATTTAATAAACTGATTAATATAACACATAACAATGTATACAGTCTGTTATAGCGCAAATGAATTAGAAATGGGTTTTTAAAAACTTTTTGCTAAAATTCTGATTTTGCTGACTATGTTCTGTTCAACTATAAATGAACCTGGCAAAAATATTCCAAAGAGATACATGCACTTCTAGTACAAGGGAATTTTGTGCTCAGTTTTCCCTTATGCATAATATTTATATGCAGCTGTTTCACAGTAAACTGAAAACATTCTTGTGTATTTCCCCCTGTAATGCCTGTATTTTCTTTCTTTTTTAGCAGCATGCTATATCGTATCATTCTGAAAAGTATGGATTTTGGTGTGAGTTTCAGTTTCTTCAATAAGAACCTGAAAGACACACCAGAGGTTTTTCAGTCAGGTTCTTCAATAAGAAGGTGTGGATGCTTCATCACTGGAGGTTTTTAAGAAGAGATTGGACAGCTACTTGTGTGATGTGGTAGAGGAGCTCCTGCTTCATCAGGGGGTTGGACTAGAAGACCTCCAAGGTCTCTTCCTACTCTACTCTACTCTACTCTACTCTACTCTACTCTACTCTACTCTACTCTACTCTACTCTACTCTACTCTACTCTACTCTACATTTAAGAGGTCATAATACATTTGGGTCCACATTTTCATGTGATAGATTTTTCATCCTCACTCAAGTCATCCATAGTTAATTACCATCTTTTTCTTCTGAGTAGACATATATCTGTTTGTCTAGTATGTATCCTTCTTAACTTTAGGTGCTCCCAAGGTGCTTCTGTAATAGCCATAAAGTTTTAATTATAGAAAAAATATGTATGTGTATCATAATCTGAAAAATATTTCTCCACTTGGCAGATCAAAATGTTCCAGTTATATCATTACAATAGGAGAATTACTGACAATAACTAAGGACAATTCCTGTCCCTTAAGTATATCTGTTTTTTCCTCCTTTCCAAATCTCATGTGAAGAACTTCAGAATATTAATTGTTGTGTGGTGTTTACAGGAGAGAAGTGAGAATGAGAGCATCAGAGGTGAAGTAGAGTTTACACCGGGGAGTGTGTTTTATTTGCTGCAAACAAGACTCTATCAAAGATCCTATAATTCAGCTCAGGGCCAACAAGCTGTTTATTTATTTTGATGCTAAGAATCATCCAGCCATATTTAAGCACTTCCTAGACCAACTGAGTTTACTAGATTAGAGTTTGGTGCTTCTCTTTTTTCCTTGTGCAGCTCACTGAACTACTTTGCTTCTTTACAAATTCACAAACAGTAGATACAATGGCAACATTAAAAACAAAAATAACCACAGATTTCCTAGAAATAGTTATATATTGCCTACAGGTAATCCTCAACCTACAATGATCACAAGTTGTACCAGAATTTCTGCCGCTAAGCAAGGCAGTTAAGTGTGTTGCATCTAGTTTTAGGCATTTTTTTTGCCATGGTTGTCACTGCAGTTGTTAAGTGAATCATCTGGTTGTTAAGCAAATCCAATTTC
The DNA here is from genome assembly GCF_059756535.1 of Pantherophis guttatus. Taxonomy (NCBI): domain Eukaryota; kingdom Metazoa; phylum Chordata; class Lepidosauria; order Squamata; family Colubridae; genus Pantherophis; species Pantherophis guttatus. The sequence continues at coordinate 150,879,181 of NC_142065.1, forward strand.
CCCCCCCCTTGACTTCGCTTATTGGAAATCAGCTGGAAAGATTGCAAATGGTGAGCCACATGACCCCAGGATGCTGCAGCCATAATAAATACATGCCAGTTGTCAAGCGCCTGAATTTCGATCACTTAACCGTAGGGATGTTGCAATGGTTGTAAGTGTGAGGACTAATGGTTATAAGTCACTTTTTTCAATGTGGGCAAGAATACTCACTAGAAAAAAAAACCCTATTCCCTTTCTATACAATGCAATCTAAGCTGGCTTTGTGAGAAATAATTCAACACATTTTTGAGCGTCTTCTAGGACTACTTCGACTATTTATAGAGTAAGTCTGGGCAACTTATGTGATCAATGCCAGTTAGCCAAATCTTTTTCCAAAACTGAGGTAATTACTTGAACATCAGAACTCCATAGATGAATTAATTCCATTAAGTAAACACAATGGGTACGAGAACTGCACAGAATCCTAGCTAGAGATTTTCCCGAACCCCTGCAAACCCCCAGCAGCCCACTCCTGAATATAGAGACATTACTATGAGAGGTCCTTGGTGTTCTCTGAGCTTGCTTGCTTTTTTTCAGACATTTATTACCCAAACTAGGTAACATCATCAGTGCTAGGTTAGTATAATAATATATGATGTTAGCAACATTTTGTGTGCCTATAGAGAGCAAAACCTTTTGTTTTTCACAGTATTTCCAAATGAATTTTCTCTTTCAGTTTTAAAATATAAAGCAGGAAAGACATCTCTGAGCAAGAAAATACTAGATTTTAAGGATGCGTTGGGTTAACACAGTCCAAAGCTAAATGGCTGCTAAAGTGTCCTAAGAATTCCTTGCAGCCATAATTTCTATCCAAAGCTGAGGAAAATGGAAAGTGACAGCAAACATTCTTCACCAAGGCACAAGCTCCTATCTGAGAATGCAAGTTAATGGGATGCTAAATTCTTGCCATCATAAATTTCAGAAGGCTTAACCATAAGGCAAATAGGTTAAAGGTCACTCACAAATGTTTGCTTTCTGCTTGATAAATGTCAGTTTAAGTTAGGGTTTTGATTGAACAGGCTCCATGCTGCATTCTCATAAAATGGGAGTACAGTGGGCTCTTCCTTTCTCCCTTGTGGATGGATTTCTGGAGAACCTTCTGGTGGTAAGCTGCATTGATATATGTTACATCATGGATTCAACTCCTCACTCAAGCTTTATATGCTTAGATAAGGAAGATGGCACCTTAATGAGGTTGAATCCCCTGACATTAAGGCTCGTGCTTATTTTACACAACTAGGATTCTGTATTACATTACAATGCCACGTGCCCAGAAGATTTTTTTTAAAAAAAAAATATGTATTTATAAATATTTCAACTCTCTCTCTACTTGTGTGGTGTCACATTTCTTCCTCCCAATTTATTTTACCTACATTACAGCTGTAAGTAAATAAATGACAGAGTTTGGCCCATCATCAACAGACAGATCATCCTGTATCAGGGCTGAGAAAATGGGGAAAATCGTCATCTGTCTGGTTCTCCTCACATTGTCTGTCAGCTTCGCTGCATCTGGGCTGCATGTCACAGGCATCTGAACAAGCTGAACGTAATGGTGAAAAAAGAACAACAACCCATCAGCTTGGGATTCAAATCAATCAAAACGGACAACTGTAGCCACAAGGCAGACTTGGGCAAAAGAAACAGATGCCGAAGGACTTGTCCTCCCTTGCCAGCCAGCCTGCTTGTGCTTCTTGTTGGGACTGACAGCTCAAGCTTATTGCCTCCTCATTCAAATCCCTTCCTTGTTTTGGCGGGATTTATCTGTTGGTGGTAAAACAGGGAAGGGGAAATTAAACAGCTGTTAAATCTGGGAATGAAAACAGTTGTGACTAAGCTTATTGTGAGGCCAAATCCCGTTATTTTTATGTGAAGCTTCTGAATTCCAGTGCAGCAGGAATGGAAAAAGGGCCTGAAATTGTTGGGATGACTCACTCAAAACTTTGCCAGTGGACTGGAGGACTAACATAAATCTAGCCAACTAAAACCATCCAACCGTTCCAATGAGGTGGCATGGAAAAGTGGATTTTGATAGTTTGTTGCTCAGTCCAAGTCATATTCATATTAGCTCATATATCTAGTCTAGCCTAGTGGGCAACATCCCACGCATTGCTCCTGAGGTCTCCCAAGTTAAATTTCAGCTGATCCACACTTGTAAGTAACTATGTCTATTCACATAGAACATGTTTCCTTAAACCAACCACAAAACTGTGCTGGAAGAGATCTAAAAAATATTTCTTATTAAATGCACAATATAGATAGTATAATTCTTACCACTTAGGCTGAAACATTTTAAATGTCACTCTTTTTTTAACAGTTGTGTGTACTTAGCATACAGTACTAATTCAAAATATTTCCTTTGCTGTTCCATTCTTTTCTTTTTTAGGGAATTTTTATCTGTTTGCTTTAATAATATCAATATTCCTCACAGAAGGCCTATAGTGTTACAGCCCAATCTTATTCAATTAAATGGGAAAGGAAGGTGAGAGAAGTGACCATTTTAGTAGATGAAAGATGGAACACATACAATTAAGTATTTTGTGATAGAAAGGGTTTCTGTGGGGTGCTGTGGCAGCTGAGACTGCAGAGAAAGAAAAGATTGAGGAACTAGATGGTAGATGTAGCAATAATTCATACCAATTAACAAGTGCCATACCTCTAAAATTATGCATTATGACTAATCTTCTATTTTATCTTTTTGTTATGATATTTTACTGATCTTACTTCTATTTTGGGAACGGTTATAAAGTTATTTATTTTATCTTTATATACGGGTTGAGCAGTCTAGTGGTGAAGATGCTTGTCTCCCACTCAGAGGTTGCAAGTTCAATCCTAAATAGCATTAGATGTTTCTCTCCTAGGGTACAAAAAAATATCTGCAGAAACTCCACATGGTGTTAGGAAGGGCATCCGGCCAGGAAACGCTCAACTCCATCCAGTTGCCCCAATTCTACCTCAGATTAAGGGATTACAGGATTGTAAAAAGGAGGATTTTTAACATGAATTCAATCAAAATATACCTTGATTTTAAATATTCCATTGTTTCATCTGTAGTTATTTCATTCTGAGCACAAACATTTTTCCCATATATTCCACACAGAGCATTTAGGAATATATATGATTTAGAATTACAGCCCTTAAAATAGTATAGAATTGTGTCAAGAAATCTAATAACCCCAAAATAATGTTTTAACTTTTTATATTCAGTTAACAAATTGCCTTGAAGGTCTGAAAAAGTTAATGGCAACACCCACAGTCATGCAAATGATAAAGTGCTTTTTTCACCCTCCTGAAATGGCATTTGTGGGACTATTTTTCAGCTTTGTTCCGAGACAGTAATATGCAACGCGCTAAATAAATAATGTCAGGCAAAAGTGTCAGGAATAATGCCAAAACAATAATGATTTTGTAGCAGTTGTAGAAAGCCCTTTGAAGGATAACAAAAACTATAGGCCAAACAAAGGCAGACTGTTTGGTTTGCGCCACATAGAATATTTAAGCGCTGGGCTGTTTGAACAGCCTGTGGGAACTAAAGCAATTTCTCTGAGATTGCTGCATGGAAAAATCCCTGCCTGGTTACAAAATGGCTGTGTGTACATATGTATGTGTACATGTGCACATGTGTGTGTGTGTGTGTGTGTGTGTGTGCAGTGGTGGGTTTCAAATTTTTTTACTACCGGTTCTGTGGGTATGGCTTAGTGGGCGTGGCATGGCTTGATGGGCGTGGCTTAGTGGGCATGGCAGGGAAAGGATACTTAAAATCCCCATTCCCTCCCCAATCCAGGGGAAGGTTACTGCAAAATCCCTATTTCCTCCCGATCAGCTGGGGCCTGGGAGGCAGAAAATAGATGGGGGTGGTGCTAGTCAGAATTTTTACTACCGGTTCTCCGAACTACTCAAAATTTCCACTACTGGTTCTCCAGAACTGGACAGAACCTGCTGAACCCCACCTCTGTGTGTGTGTGATGTAGATATATGTGTGCATAAAATTTGGAGACCCTTGTTCTAAATGAATGAGATATAGGATCAACTAGTCAATGCAGGAGACCCTACCATGCTTTGTAAATAGCACTAAAATGTGTGGTTTTGCAATGAGTATGCTTGGGTAAATAACTAGGTCTTCATTTGGCACCAGAGTGTTCACAGCTACAACCCTTGCCTCACCTATTTATCAGGAGCACCCAAAAAACCGTATTTGTATATGACGACACAGTCTAGACAGGTATACAGGATACACACCTTCAAGGTCATACGTCTCCATTTTTTAAAGGGCAATATCAACCCTCTGAATGGTCCCCTTTGGTTCCTTTCTTCCATTTTAATGTTTTAAGTTAGGTTGGGACTGACCTTTATCTCTCAATCCTTTCTGTAGATGGAATCTTAAGTAATGCAAACCAAGTCTGCAAGATTCAAAAGACTGAAGCATATAGTTTGCATATTTCGCAAAATTTACATACCCCACCCATATGACATTGGTTCACATTGCTCGCCAAACAGTTAACCGTTTTAATCACAATATGCTAAGATGTTTTATGCTGAAGGTCGATGCACCGTATCTTAACTTTCCTTTTCAAAAACAAATGCAGGAGTGTCATGTAAATCTAGAGACCAATAATTGTAGTATTAACCAGAACAGGTTCCCCCACTCACTTTCCACTGCTATATTTCTGTATGCAGATTTTGAAATCAATAAACATTTTTTCCTACCTAACTAAACAGTACAACTTTTGGTATGCAATGTCACCCACTTTTTCCCACACCCTGTTTCTGTACTGAACATATAAAATCTATCAAGCAGTTTTTCAGTAACTGCTTGTCACAGATTCCTCTAATCTGAGCCATTAAGTCACCTGACCAATTTCTAACTTCCTCTCAGGTGTGTTTGTTCACCTGGCTAATCCCCATAGACAAGGTCATCAGTTATAGCTGGAGCTAGGTGTGAATATGCCTGCTTGTCATATAGTCATATATTTTATTCTGACAGGTAACAGAGGCATATAAATAAGGTTTGGCAGAAATAGTGACAGTGATTATATTAATAGTAATACTAGCAATAACATTAACAATTACATCAGTATATAATGTAATAATAATGATGTGTCACAATCAGTTTACGTCTGGTTTTGCTTATAAGAAAGTTCACCAAAAGCATCACTCGCTTGGTCTTTAAAAAGTTTTCAGATTCATCTTGTCAATTCATATAAATGGGTTGCAACACTAATCACAACATCTTTGTTATGCTGAGGCTGTAAAGCATCCCCTATGCAAAACCAGAAGTGTAAGGTCATCTTTTCCATTGGAAATCTGTCATGAAAAATGCACATGACTTGCAAATGATAGTTTTAATGAGAAACAGTAAACTTAACGGCTGGTGTTGTTTGTCCCCTAATTGCACTGTGAAGTTTGAAAGCTTAATGCAATATTTAAAAGTGGGATAAAATCTCCCATTTCTCCCACGCATTTCTTGAAACTCACAGCTCTTGATATGAAAATATGCAACAATTTGTAGACTTAGGCACTGAGCAATAAAAATGGAGTGGGGAAGATTTGCAAATGTTCTTCTCCCTATTGTATTTATGTCCCCCTTTATTTTTGGCCTTCAAATGTTAAGCTAGAAGATCTGATTGCAGTGGAGCAATCAAATGCTTTATTTTAAGACAGGGGTGTCAAACTCGCATCGTCACGTGATGTATCGTGACTTTTCCCCCCTTCGCTAAACCGGGGGTGGGCATGGCCAGTGCGTGATGCATCCGGCCCGTGGGCCACAAGTTTGACTCACCTGTTTTAAGGGCTCAATTGATTGAGTACATCAGAGTTGTCCAACCTTAGCAACTTTAAGACCTGTGGACTTTAACTCCCAGAATTCCCCAGCCAGCATGTCTGGCTGGGGAATTCTGGGAGTTGAAGTCCAGAAATCTTAAACTTGCCATTGTTGGATACTCTTGGATTACATCAGTTCTTCCAACGTTTTTGACAAGAGCCTGGAAGATGAAAATTATGTTGAGGAGACTTTTCTTTTCCATAAAAGCAATTAAATTTGGTTCAACTCTCAAAACACATCAATTTCTTTTTACTTTGATGTAATGGATTTAAATATAGGAAGGCAGAAGGCATCCCAACTAAACGTTAGGAAAAAATTTCTATCAGTAAGATCAGTTTGGTAGTGAAAGAATCTGATTGTCCCAAAAGGTTAGGCTCTCCTTCATTAGAAGCTAGACAGCCATCTGTCTGGAATGATTTATTGGCATCCAAGTCTTAAATGGCACCTACCACTCTGTACCTGGATCTAAATATTAGGAGGCCAGCAATTTATTCTCCCAAAGAATGATTTAGCAATATTAACTATGTTATATTCTAAAAGTGAAATCAGGAACAAAACTGGAGAATTATGTAAACATCTGACCTCTAGTTCTGAAGTTTGATCAAAACTCCAGGCAAGTGCTTCAAAGCTTCATTCAAACAAATAAACCACAACACATTTTTTAGCTCTGATATCCCTCTTACTGTGGAAATGGTAACTACTTAGAATGCATTCTGTAATATTGTTTGAGTGTAAAATCATAAAAAATATGGTAACTGATTGTTAGGCAGAATATATCTTTTTGAACCAAATAAGAATGATTTTGCTTGTATGTTTTATATATCTCTGTAGCAAAAACATGCAATTTTAGATATGAGTGCAGTCAGTACTTAATTCTGAGGCTGGCAACATGGAAAAAGATAAACTGAGTTCTTTAGGTTTCCTAACGGGGTTCAAATATGGTAACTTGCAGAAACATCTTGCAAGCTATTCAAGGAGTACCTCTACAGTTTATTCTCCACAGTGTCACAATTACACGTGCCTAAATTGCCTATTTAAAACTTACTTTAAACTTGAGGTCTTATTCTAAGGACTTCATTCCTACAAGGGCCAGCATGAAAGTATAAATCAGGCTAATAAAATCCATACCCTTTCAGCATGAAATGGTAAACTTTGAACATGCTCAAGGTCAAGACCTATTAAGTGTAGAGAAGTTGTTTTATTAATTTTACATTTCTGTCTGAAATTCTCTTTCATGTTGTCTTTCGAAATGAGCTTTTACCCGAGGTTGAGTTTACAGTCTGTCTGCCAGCAGCTTTCATAATTTGACTGCACACATCTAAATTCGTAATAAAAGTTCTGCCCATATTGGATATGCATTATGATGTTGCACACACATACAAAAGGGAAAAGGTTTATGCAATGCTACTTTCATCACTTTGACAAAAGCAACGGATCCTGAAAATGACTTTGATTATTACAATGGTGAGTTAGGTTCTTGGAAGGCAGCTAAGAGTTAAAGGTGTTAGTTAGTAAACCAATCTGGAATCTTTCAGCCTGGAAAGAACATGGACACAGCAGGGTTAGACAATTGAGAAAAAGGTACAAGAATGTATGGGCCCTGGATTCTAAATCGTGACTTAATAAAATTTATTATCCCTGTGCCAAAAGAGAGCCAAGACCTGACAATAAGATCCTGTATGATCTAGGTTCAAAAAATAGAAATATAAAACTAAGATTTAAAGAAAACTATACATTTTAATAACATAACATACAGTCTGCTTTTTTCTCTTTAATTTTTTTTCCTCTTTATGTTTAAAGATAGGTCTCATTCAGGTTTTTCTCACTTTGGAGATTTTAGCTTTTTTGATGGCGGTGTTCAAAAATTTTGTTTTTATTTTCTAGGGCTTTTTTGCTGTTTTATCTTTTAGTATATAAATAAATATAGTTTTCTTTCTCACTATATACTGTAACTCTTTTTGTATAATTGGTCAGAGATCCTTTTTAAAGTATTGAATTTTTATATGATAGTACCATCACTGTATCTTTATATTGCTACTTAGATTCCATTATAAATAATTAAGAAATAGCTAAAATGTTTTAAAAGTATAATATATAGATTAATTGTAGATGTAGATTATAGATATAGCTATAGATATATAGACGATATAGCTATAACAAGAAATGTTGGTAAGCTATCTAATAGTATTTTCATTAAAGTTCATTGCTGTGACACAGCAATAGCGAAAGCCCTCTTTACAGTAGATTTTACAAGTTCCCAGCTTCTCATCCCACACAATATCCAAAGAATATTAGCATATAAAATTCTGTATTGCTGAAAGGAAAAAAAGCCAGAGAGAAAGAACCAATCTTCTCTAGTTGAGAAAGAATTCAAGACACTAGGAACCGTTTCCCCGGAAATTAATTTCAGCCCACTTGGAAAATGTGTTTGCTTTTATACCTTCTTTTCTCTGATGATTTTTGAAATGTTTACCATATGGGATAGCAGCCCTTTTTACAAGATAATTCATGTGATCAGTTTTGAGCTCTAGGCTTTTAAAAATTGTTGCATAATTCCATGTGAGCACTGGATGTTTAACTTGGCTCAAATTCTAATCATTCAGCCTGGCATGATCATATTTATATTCTGTAAGTGATAACTATTCTCTCTCTCTCTCTCTCTCTCTCTCTCTCTCTCTCTCTCTCTCTCTCTCTCTCTCTCTCTCTCTCTCCCTCCCTCCCTCCCTCCCTCCCTCCCTCCCTCCCTCTCTCTCTCTCTCTCTCTCTCTCTCTTTAATAGTGTCTTGGGTTTTTTGTCTGAGAGGCCAATGAAAAGCATTGAGTTTTCCCAAGACATAATTTTTGAAGCCAGAGACAACTATATAAAGTCCCATGTAACAAAAGGTAATTTTCTTGTTCATCTGGGTGATGCTTCAAAATATCCTTATCCACTAAAGAAGCTGTATGTCTTCCAGACATACTGGTTTACCATTGCTGGTTTACTCTTCCTTTCCACGCACAAAAAAATAGGACTGCTAAATTCACTGAGAAAGCATGCAAAAGTAAGTCATAAAACAAGTGTGAAGAGAATGAAAACAACAGAATCCCATTTAATAACAGAATCCCATGTGCAATAAATCTGTATGCAAATAATAAAATAAAATAATAAAATAAAGACACTTGAGAAGGATAATATTAAATATAATAAGAGTAATTAAAGAAGAGAAGAAGGAGAAGGAATAATAATAGTGAGTGGCTAAGTAAGTGACTGAATTATTTCCTATACTTGATCTCCAGTCAGGTGCTTGCATTATTTATGAATGGAGCAAAATACTTAGAAATGGAGCATAGAGTCAACACAAGAACTATCTGTGGTTTGTGTTTATTGCATATTTTTAATGTCATCTTTTCCCATAGCCTAACTGAGTTTATCATAATGGCCATGAACATTGTGAGGAAATGTGGCACACCAATCTCCATTCCATTTGCAGATCATTCCTAATTCATTCAATCACAACCCATGATTCTCCCACTTTGTCCTATCACCCAGGTATCCTGCTCCTAGTTTACCAGTCAGTGAATTTTCTTATCATCATCCAAAATGCTTCCTAAGCTCCGTGAAACCCTGAGCTACAAACATTTTCTTCTATTGGCAGCTAAGTGTTACAGTACAGGCACTTCGCAACAACTATAGGTCCTTCTTTGCCAAAACTGCTCAAGAACTATATTTCTGAATGAGTTTCCCTTGCTTATAATTTGGTAATGTTACTTGCGTGCTAATAGTTTATGCTTAAGTGAAAGAAAGCATTTACTGTAAATATCATTTTAGCAGTCTTTTATAAACAGATATAGTCCGTACTATCATAATTGTAAGAGTGCATGAAAAAAATGAGTTATGCTCTTTGCAATTTCAAGGGAATGGAAAAGATGAAAAGATTTCTACAAGAGTATTTTTTCAGTTTTAATTCGTCTTTTTCATAAGAAAATTTCAAGGGAGTGTTCAGGAAGTTAGTTTGTAACTCATTGCTGGGGAAAACAGTCTATTAGAATAAAATACAATAATGTTAACTCATTAATAGGACTTAACCTATAGAACCTCTTCCTTGGTTCTATATTCACAATTCTGAACACCTGATTATAGTATACAGTAGGCCAAATAATCAAATGGTAAATCTTTTCCTGGGACCATACCCATTTCAACTGCCACTAAGGCTCACATATTTTCATACTCCCTCATGTAAAAATAACTTCCTGGTCTGGCAAAAATGGTATAAATGGTTAGAGGGAAGTGGAAAAAAAAGAGAAGAAGAAAGAAAGAAAAATTGAATAAAAGAAAAGATATTAATAGAGTTAAATAATTTTTTAAATCAAATGAAATTTAAGAAAGAGACACGAGATATCAATAAAATAATATCATTATATAAGGTGAGAGAAATATTGTATATTGAAGAATATAGGATATTGATATTGTAACAATTCAGATATTATAGGTAGATGTTATAAAGATGATGTTTGTTGTAAATTGTTTTACTTGCATTTATAAATGTATTATGTGGTTTCTTAAATTAATAAAAATTAAAAAAAAATAACTTCCTGAGGATTAGAACGGTTATAGAGTTGAGGTGATCATCACCCTGTCATATTATATTTCGTGTGCCTCATTTTTTTCCTTATTGTGGTACAATAGGATTGTTCCTGGTGTTACGGTTTTTGAAAATTTGATTTTACTAAATATATACACAAATAGTTTTTAATCTATCCTTTACCCACAGGGCAATGATTTATTATTTATTTTTATTTATTTATTAATAAAATATTACATCTGTTAAAGTACATTTTTCACAATCTTGAAGATGGTTTTTATAGTTTGGGTTAAAGGGGAAAATGGAACCAAACTAGTTAAATTACTGCAGAGCCAATTTAAGATGAATATTTAAAAGCTTTAAACATTGTAATAAAGAACTGAACAGTGTAAACAGTGCTGAAAAAAAATGTTGGGTATTTTACTTTGGAAATTTGTAGAGCTAATGCTAGTTAAAAAAAATAAATAATTGAGAAATTGATCCTTGTTTCTCTTTTGTGTGGATAATCTTTGCTTCATTTTCCAGTTCAGCGATCCTATGTTAAAATGTTGCATTCTGTGATCCAAAATCTTATCACTAGAGAAGCATACAGTTGTAGTACCAAAATATAGAACAGTTTCTAGTTCCAATATTATTTGCAGCTGAAAAACTCTTATCTTGTTTTTTTTCTTTATTTAAAAAAAATCCTTGAAATATGGTCAATTGGAAAACAACCAAACTCTCTTCTAAGTTGTCTGAATTCAGCTACTTTGCAGTTCTTAAAATGTAGAGGAAAAGAAATACAAAGATTAAACTTGCTCAGCTATAGCAAGAATCTATTACTAAAACAGAAAGCACTCTGAAATCGAAAGTGGTACAGTAGTAGAAGGAGCTGTCCGTGGTTCCGCCTGTATACAAACAGGCAGACTCTTCATGGACTCCATTCGCAGTGAGTTAAGATTTTTGTTACCGTAAGAAGAACATGGGGAAAGAGGGAGGGTAGCAAAAAAAAAAAAAAAAAAGACTCAAGTTCTCTAAATATTAACATCTCTATCCCAAAATGATATTCAGATGCCCCTTGCCTAGCAACTGTTCATTCAAGGACCATTCAAACTTAAGACGGCACTGAAGAGCAACACTTGAAAAGCATCTCAAAGTTCCATCCCTGGCAGCATGTCTGACGTCATGTGGTTTGGATGATAGCAATAGCACTTAGACTTATATACCGCTTCACAGTGCTTTACAGCCCCTTCTAAGCGGTTTAGAGAGTCAACTTTTGCCCCCAACAATCTGGATCCTCATTTTACCCACCTTGGAAGGATGGAAGGCTGAGTCAACCTTGAACCTGTTGAGATTCGAACTGCCAAATTGCAGGCAGCCAGCAGTCAGCAGAAGTAGCCTGCAATACTGCATTCTAACCACTGCGCCACTGTGATCATGATTATACCAGCATCTTACAGTTCGGGACCCAAAAACTTTGAAAATGCATATCAGCATTTATTTTACACACTGAAACCATTCTAAATCAATGCCAAAAAGTACACTCAAATCAGATTTTTAAGTAAGGATAGGAGAAAGCATGTAGAATCAACAGTATCGAAAATACTACATCTGTTTATTAATTCAACATTAATAAACTGATTATGAGTTAGTTCTAAGTAACTGTTTCCTCAACAAATTAAGTGGATTAATTGCTGAAGCTTCTTTTAAAAATAGAAAGTCATTTGTATTACACTGGAGTTACCCTTCTGCTTTTGGTAATGTTTAACCCTCAGAATATAGTCTTCCATTTTAACATCTATGTTGATGTATATAGTAAAAGCCTTGTATGTAACTTTTTCACATTTAGAATAGTGCATACCTAGAGCAATTATAAATATCTTACATGTGTTTTGATTTTTTTTTCTAATTACCAAATATCAAAGTAGCCACGTTTCTCATTGTTACTGCTTTCTCCTTACTTGGAAACAGAATCAATAAGCTTTACTCTTGCAAAGATATTGATTTTGACTCTGAAGTGAGTCAATCGGCCTTTTTTTTTTTTATGCTTCGCTTTTTGCATTATTTTATCATATGAGAACAGGGAAAAAATTGTTAGAATAGATTTGAACGCCATTTCACATTCATGCCGTTGGACTGTAGATTTTTTTGTCCAAGTGATGCACAGTTTTCATGAACAATTCGAGGGTAGAATGGACAATTGTTCTGACACAAGTCTTTTCACAAGGCTTTCTGAATTTCAGGTCTGGACTAATTTGTTACTCTTTTGTCCACTTAGCCTAATTTATTTATGTGGGTTGCCTCTATCTCATAAAAGACTGTGGTCTTTTTAAAATGATCTACTATTTAACTGGAGATGCCAAGGGTTAACTGTTGGATTTTCTATACACAAAAGACATTAAAATGCATGGCTGCTTCTTAAATGCTATAAGCAAGAAATCCAAAAACTGTTCTTGGGGATATGAGTGGTATTTCAGTAGTCATTAAGGGCTAAATTAAATGCATATCAAGTTTTACCTTAATTAATTACAGGCTGGAAGGGAGCAAATCTTATTTGAAAATAGCATGGAGTGCAATCAGGAACATCCAATGGGTTTTTTTTTAATGTGTTCTAGTTGCATATAGTTATGTTCTGATGAAGCTAGGCTGGAAGGAATTAAAACTTCCCACCATGTACTATATGCCTGGTAAGATTCTCTCCTTAATGTTTTTAATTATTGAAAAAAACAAACTTCATATATATCTGGAAAGTGTTTATTAAGGGAAAATCAAGTTTGGTTCTTTATGTATCACAAAGAAAAGAGCAGATTTTGCTTGTGGTCTGCAATTACAGGTAATCCTCACTTACTGACAACAATTGGAACCAGCAATTCTGTTGTTAAGCACCATGGCTGTTAGGTGAAAAATCATGTGACCGCATTGGGCTTATGATGTCATTTTTGTAGTTAAGAAAATTAGTCAACCAGTCAGCTAATAAATTTCCTTATGAACAATTGGCCAACAGGACATTATATAGGTTTCCATGAGCCACACTTTTTGTGTCCCAGAGTCACAGATGGCCCCAATCCATGTTTTGCTTTCCTGTATTATCATGAAATAATAAATCCAGTGTGTCCCAAAATGGTGTTTCAAGTGACTGGATATTTTACACAAATTATCTCAGAACATTAAATTCTACAAATTATTTTTGTATTATCATTTCACATCTTCCAGATGTCATTACCAATTATGTTTTTTCCCCATAATCTACTCCTAGAAATTTAAATTGCCTTTCATGTAAACGTTGAATTATTACTTGATATTTTGTCTCTGTATTTTGCGTCTTCTATTACACGTCTAATCTTTTCTCTTCAAAGCCTACTACAGTCTTTCAAAGCCTTTGCTAGGCTTTTCTCCATTCTCATTTCAAATTTGCTTAGCTTTTCCTGTAAAGTCTTACCAAATACTTTAAAAAAATTTTTTTTAAAAAATTTCTTTTTTAAAAGAAATAGTTTGCAATAGTGGTGAATATCTGTAGCTCAGGTGTAGGATGAGGGTGAAGGTTCTTTCTCCAAGCTTTGGGTTAGTTTCCGAACATTTCATTACCAGGCTGGGTAACATACCAAATCCTTAATCTCTACCCACATCAACACCAAACAGCAGCAGTTCAATTGGAGCAACACAAAAATCATTGGCCATGCTATCACCTGCCATGCTCATGAGTTCCTCGGAGCCTGGCACTCCACAAGCAATTCCATCAACAGACACATTGACTTACAACCAGCCTATGAACCCCTCAGAATCCAAATCAACTGCACAGACAACCAGAGACAGCACCGACCCTCAACCAATCCATGCAATTCCCCCCCACACACACCAGCAGTTCACCTCCCAATGACCCTGACCTGAGGTAATCACCTTATCATAAGACCCATCACAAGACTCACTTATGACTCACACCTGACCCATCACAAGACCCTTACTTGACACACCCACACCCGAAGCCCTTATGAACAGAAGAACATTAACACTGGCATCCCCTAAACTCTGCTGAAGTAGCCAGGTAACAAAATGTTAGGAAATCAACCCACAAGCTTGCAGAACGAAACTTCACCCTCAAATTCTCATAGTCTTTATTTCTTTCTAATTATAATCAAATTAATTTCCAATAGACGAAGAAAAACATAACTTCATGTTCTTACTCTAGATGAAAATGGCTACTGTTTGCATCTATTCAGGCAATGCCCAACTTCTTCCCTTTGGCATTTATTCTCATCAAGTTGATACACCAAAATTACAGTACTCTGGATTTGTCCGTCTTCTATAGAACTGCGGTCTAACATGTCCTCCTTGCTCTGCAAAGCATTTTATAGAAACCAACTAAAGCAATGCTCTCTCTCTCTCTCTCTCTCTCTCTCTCTCTCTCTCTCTGTGTGTGTGTGTGTGTGTGTGTGTGTATGTGTGTGCATCCACCAATGTTGATTCATGATGGCTGCTTAGACCAGTCCCTGCAAGTTTCTTGGTGAGATTTCAGAGATAGCTTGTCATTGTCTGTTTCCAGAGAGTGATCTGTCCAAAGCCCTCCAGCTGGTGTATTTAAGGCAGGACTAAAATTCCCAATGGCTCTCAAAAACAATACTAATTCCCAGAAAACCAGCTGACTGTCTAATGTAATAGAAATATGATGAGCTGGGCTACTTATTATGCATTTCATGTATTATACTTTGGATGGGATATGAGGTTTCTCATGGAAGGGACTATTTATTATTCTTCAGTTGAATATCTCAGCTCTCCTGACATTTTGCAAGGCTCTTAATAATGATGCTATAAGATCTGGCGGTGAAAGTGAAAGCACTTAGAAATATAAATCACCAATCTAAGTAGTCATGTAACTTAGCAAAAAAAGAAAAAAAATGACACAAATGGAAATTTTGGGGTGGCATTGGGAGCAAAAAGGGGAGCGGGGCCTGCTCTACTCTTTGGCTGCATCACTGCTATCTGGAGAAGGGATGAGCTGAAGCCATAATGATAGAAATGTTATCGCACAGGAGGTTTTGATAAGTGGAGTGTCATCTCTGTGCATCTATATGCCACTAGCCTTGATGGCTATAGATAACCGCTGATATCAGAGGCAGTGTGCTGCTTGAGAGCAGTTGCTTGGAAACCGGAGCAGGAAACTGCAATTGTAATCATGACCTGCTTGTTAGCTTTCTACAAGCATCTGGTCAGCCTCCATGGGAACAGAAGCTGGGCTAGGTGAGAGTTAAGTTGGATCAATCAAGTTAGTCTTACATTTTATGAGACTGAAAAGGACTTAAGTCATAGTATGTTGGTGTGCAAATAACTCTTTACCAAAGCAGCAGAATTTTCCTGTATTAATTTAATACCAAGGAACTTTTCCTCAAATGTTTACCACACTGTGAAAAGCACAGGTTCCAGAAAATGCCGGTGAGAATATAGCCATAACTGAGAATAAAGCCAAAGAGTCCTATTTATGCAGAAAAAGAAAAAGAAAAAAGAAACCAGAAAGATCCTAAAGTGTCTGCTAATGATAAGGCCTCAGTTGCTCAATAAGCAACGAATCTTCCAGGGCTTGTAAAAGAAAAAACAATGTACTGTGGGGAGTGTTTTCCTTTGTGCAACTATTGTGCTCCGCTTTTCTGTATAAATGTTATTAAGAAGACTCATGGGAAAGTCTAGCAACCTCCTGGTGGTGGGAAAAAGCAAGGATAGCTTTTGCAGACAGATCATAGAAAAAGCTTACAAAAGCTTTTGTGATGGTATTGATACCCTCCACTCTGCTTCCAGATTTGATTTAGCATGCAAGCCTATGATGTGTCCAATTGGGGGAAAAATCTTTTCACACTTAAGGAGTTAAGAGTACAGATGTTGCTATCTTCTTGTATGGAGTCTCAACAGTTGTATTTAGATATTTCTTTACCTAGTTTGGCTGTGGAGTCACACAGTCAGGCAGATGTTTAGACTGGATTTGGCATTTTTATCCACCTATGGGGTCCTGGGATGGACAAATATGTTTGATGGTATTCAAGGTATTGTCACAGGATATAAGCTGTTCAAAATAAAGCTGCCTTTTGCAATTGACTGATGGTGATTTTATCAATGCTGATGGTATTCAAGTGGTGCTCCAGTTGTTTTGGGATTGCACCCAAGGCCCCTATTCCCTTTGCTTGCTTTTCCCATAGTCATTCTATTTCTATTTGTAGGTCTTTGTACTTTTTTATCTTCTCCAGTTCTTTCTATTCTAGTATCTCCAGGTTCTGCCACATCCACTAGCCATACTTTTTTGTCTTTCTTATCAACATCTGGGTTGTTATGTGTCAGGTGCCTGCCTGTTTGAAATCTAAAGACCCAGAACATCTTAGCTTCTTTTCTATTTTCTATTACATTTTCTATTAAGGGTGAGGATTTGAACATCCCATAGAAAGGGAGAGTCTTATTCTTATTAGCACATTGGCGAATATCTGTAACTCAGGTGTAGGATGAGGGTGGAGGTTCCTTCTCCAAGCTTGTGGGTTGGTTTCCAAATGTTTTGTTACCAGGCTAGGTAACATCTTCAGTTGAATTTAGGGAATGCCATTGTTGGTTTCCTTCTGTTTATAAAGGCTTTGT
This sequence comes from Pantherophis guttatus, assembly GCF_059756535.1. Classification (NCBI taxonomy): domain Eukaryota; kingdom Metazoa; phylum Chordata; class Lepidosauria; order Squamata; family Colubridae; genus Pantherophis; species Pantherophis guttatus. The sequence continues at coordinate 150,896,188 of NC_142065.1, forward strand.
GTGGTCAGTAGGTCTTGTGATGAGAGGATCATGTCAGGTGAAGATCTTATGATTGGTCAGGTGTGGGTTGCATCAGGTGAGAGTCTTGTGATGGGGAGGTCATGTCAGGTGAGGCTCATTGGGAGGTGAAGTGCTCCCTTTTTTCTTGGACCAAAATGTATACCCAGAAACATACAAATTATTTTAAAGCATTCCTTAACAGAGATCTTTCCAACTTCAATTCACCTGAAGCCAGATGCTAACATTTCCCATCTGGGAATTCTCCAGATGTGTAGTCTTCAACTCCCAGAAGTCTTTATTTAGCCTGACCATTTCTGAGGATGGGGGAACACCCACACACATCTGAAGGGCACCGTTGTATAAGGTTTCCCTGGGCTTTTATTTGGAAACAATGGCAACTATAATATTTAAATGCTTTTGTCATGTGATGAAAAGAGCACCATGGTGACATTTTGTCCCTTTTTTGTAATGACTGTGAAAACACATAGAAAAGGGATGAATCTTGAATCACAACATGGCTTCATTTCATTCTGATCTTCATTGCGTTATCCTGCATATGCAGTCATTTGAAAGCCCTTTTTCCAGTGAGTATCTACTAATTATGTTTATTCATCAAAAAGAGAAAGGTATTCTACCTGCACTGTGTATATCTTGTTGCTATATGATTGGTTCTGGAATGAAGGAATGTCACCTGCTTCCTCTTCAGTCTATTATATTTTGCATAGCAGTTTTCTGCCATCCAGGTTCTCCCTGTGTGCCAAGTCAGCAATCACCAAGGATCTCAGCTATCATGAGCAAATTTGGCTGGGGCTCTAAGAGGCTTTGATGATAGGGATGATAGGAAGGACATGGAAGAATAGAAAAACAAAGGAACCAAAGAGAAAGCTGAGCTTGAATTTTCTGAAGCTTTTGTAATTTATATATTCATTTTAATTGAATGTTTAAAACATACAAATGAGTAAATTAGTAAAATCTATGCAGATTCTCAATCATCCAGGTCATAGTTGTCCCAAAAATGCTTTTTTTCCAAATGGCAACTGGACTTTCTTGATTTTTTTCTTTGAAAATGTTTCTCTTCTCCTCCAAGAAGTTTTTTCAGTTCAGTTTAGTTCAGAACTGAAGAAGGTTCTTAGATGAGAAGCGAAACATTTGCAAAGAAAAAACAACAATCAAGGAAGTTGAATGTCTATGGAGATTCTCATCCAGGTCATGGCTTTTCCAAAGGTGCTTTTTTTCAAGAGGCAACTAGGCTTTCTTGTTTTTCTTTGATGACATTTTGCTTCTCATCCAAGAAGCTTTTTCAGCTCTGACTGGATGGTGGGGAACACAGATAAACCTCCAATTGGCCTCACTGACTCTCTAAAAGAATGAAAATGATCAGCTGTCTGCAAGGAATATAATTCCTTCCATTCCCACCATCCAGTCAGAGCTGAAGAAGCTTCTTGGATGAGAAGTGCAATGTCTTCAAAGAAAAACAAGAAAGCCTAGTTGCCTCTTGAAAAAAGCACTTTTGGGACAACCAAGGAAGCCAGTTGCCTTTTTGGAAAAAGCACCTTTGGGATGAGTAAGTTATTAATAACAAACAATATACTATATCAAACAAGAAAGCCAGTATAAAGAATGAGATGCATACATAAAGAAATGAAACAAAAAATAAAATAAAACAAAACACCGAACCAAAAAAAAAAGGTTATCTCCCAAAGAAGAAAAAAATAATCCAATAATTAAATTTTTTTTTGAAGTTTACACTTTATCACGTTACTAATAAAAATAGTGCTTGTTCATAAAAAAATAATAGAGGCACAAGGCATAAAGAGAACATTTTATCCATAACCAAATACTTATGACTGCTCCATACACAGTAAATTAGCTGAGTGTTGTTTGCGCAAGGCTGTTTCTTTGAACGAACATAGCTTTCGCATCTTCACCTTCCCACTCTCAAGCCTTCAATTAAAGGTCAAGGTGTGACATCATGAATAATGGTTCTCTGGGGCATCTCTCAGATGAGAAGCAGCCTGGAAGGTTGGAGGGATGGGGACAACAGCTTGAGAGAAAGCATCATCTCTACATCTGACAGTGGGAAGTTAGCTAAAAATACCAACCTGCCAAATTTTACTGAAATTTATCTTAAGGTAAAAAACTGTGTTTGATGTTTTTTATTTATTTTTTTGGTAGGGTTGATTTTTTAAAAAAATGAATTTTAGCCACTCAGAGTCATATACTGTAGTTGTATGAATTTAAATAATATATAAATAAACCAAGAACCTTTTTACACAGGAAAATAAAATTTTCAAGAACCTGGGAGAAAAATTTGGCAGTATACTAGTCACTGCAAATGAGGAAGCAGAAAATAAAGATGATTTGGAGAGAGCTCCTTGTTATCATAGCAAATACATATAAAACCATTGCTAGAGCTTATTTTCTTTCTTTTTAGTAACTACTGCACCTTCCTTCTTTCCTTCTTTCCTTCTTTCCTTCCTTCCTTGGTGAGCCATGGTGGTGCAGTGGTTAGAATGCAGAATTGCACACTAATTCTGCTGACTGCCAGCAGTTTGATTCTCACTGGCTCAAGGTTGATTCAGCATTCCATCCTTCTGAGGTCAGTAAAACGAGGACCCAGTTTGTTGGAGGCACTATGCTGACTTTGTAAACCACTTATAGAGGACTGTACAGCACTATGAAGGTTTCCTTTCCTTCCTTTCCTTTCCTTTCCTTTCCTTTCCTTTCCTTTCCTTTCCTTTCCTTTCCTTTCCTTCCCTTCCCTTCCCTTCCCTTCCCTTTCCTTCCCCTTCCCTTCCCTTCCTTCCCCTTCCCTTCCTTTCCTTCCCTTCCCTTCCCTTCCCTTCCCTTCCCTTCCCTTCCCTTCCCTTCCCTTTCCTTCCACTTCCCTTCCCTTCCCTTCCCTTCATTTCATGTCAATACCATGAGGAACATCAGAAAAAACAAGATTCTGAAGCAACCTAATTGTATTGCAGGAAATACACAGTATATAAACAATTGTATTAAAATTCCAGCAAAAAAGTGATCAATAATGCAAAATGACTTGTCCCTTTCTTTCTTAACTGAAAAGAACAAATAATAATTAACAATTGACAACCCTCATTTTAAGATGCCTGGCCTTTAGTGTATTTCACAATGTGTCTGCTTATCAATTTCATGCACAAGCTTTTCTTTTCTTTTATTCTCTTCTCTCCCTGACAAATTTTATTCCGTTTCCATAATAGTTAGCATTGTTTATCCTAGTTGTAATTATTTTTATAAGGTTGTGTCTTTTTAAAGGACTGTACATAAAAACACAAGAAATAATTAGGTGAGCCAAGATTTTATAGTTTAACAACATAAAGTGTAACACATTGCAACAGCAAAGAGAAGAAGAAAAAATTAAAGAGCACGAATCTATAACAACTAGTTTTGAAGGGCTCGATGTGAAACCAACCAGAAAATAATTATTCTTCTACAATAAATACACAAGTCCTAAAATCAAGTCTATAGCACTATGAAAAAACTATAAATAAAAGAGACACCCCCAAAAGCATTGTAGGCAAAGTATTTATGTGGCTATAAAATGGCAAATTTGTTTTCTTTATATTAAGTGCAACTTTCATTCTTTATATTAAGTGCAACTTTGATTGAATCTGTAGAATTAAACTCTAATGTTATTATAAACTAGAACTGGAATTTTTTTTTTTGCCTGGCACCAAATCAAGCAAGAAATGAGTGTGAGTCACCAAGCCTGAAGATGTGATTTGCCTTTATATGGCTTAGTTAGGGTTACTTTGGATGCACTGGAAAATAAAAGTATTCCTTACATAAAGAAGCAAAAATGCTCCTTCTTTAAATAAGCACAAAGAATGAAGCTCATGTGCCAGAGATGGCTGTGCACATATAAATCTTTCTACAAGTGCAAACAGATTATTATGTTTAGCTCATATTCTGTTGAGATTAACATGTCAGATTAGGACATCCACCCCCTGACTGTGAGGTCATACTATCTTTTTTTGATTAATTGTAGCCTTCTGTTACTCAGTGCAAGGAAGTGGTCTTTTTAATTTTTTTTAAAATTTGATTTATATGCCACCCTTCTCCGGAGACTCAGGGCGGCTTACAATGCGTTAAGCAATAGCCTTCATACTTTTGTATATTTTATACAAAGTCAGCTTATTGCCCCCACAAACTGGGTCCTCAATTTACCTACCTTAGAAAGGATGGAAGGCTGAGTCAACCTTGAGCCTGGTGAGATTCGAACTTACAGTAATTGCAGACAGCTGGCGTTAATCACAATGCTATCTGTCTGCTGAGCCACCAGGTCTTCACTTTCTTTTTCTGTTTAGCCTGGGGTCATGAATAGATAAACCCTCTGCAAGTATATTCAAAAGGGGGAGGGGATGGTGGACAAAGCAGATATTCCATGGCTAGGTAACATAGGTGTACCTATCGAGGACTTTTTAAATTAACTACAGACATGTGGAATGGAGGGAGAATTACTATCAGAAATTGTGCATTGGAGAGTGGATTATGGCATTAGTCTTTCCACATCACTGGAATTCTTACATGGCTAGAAAGTTAAGAGGGCAAAAATCCCATTGATTGCAATCAGATTGTCTTTCTTGAGCTATTATTGAGGAGAATGTGATTTAGATCCCCATCATGTTGGGAAATAAACACACGAGTCTCCCCTTTTCACACGCAGTGATAATTTTTGATAATATCTCAACACCCTCTGATAAATGACATAGTGGTGTACCAAGAATATACAGAATTTCTTTGAGGCCATGTGGGTTCAATGACCCTGTCCTGTGAAGTGAGAAAGCTGTAGCTAAACCTTGTGTAGTTTGAGGTCACTGAAGAACCCAAGATAGATAGTATGGTCTCCATTTTATTAGGAAAATTAATGTTTATTCTATTTTCTGAGCACTTCTAGTTGGAGATGATTGTGTAGAAAATGAAGGAGTGTTATAGAAATTCATCACTTGTTTACGATTGCAAGTGTGGCTAATTCATTTTTTCCTCACCAAGATAATTGGCCATCAGAAATGGAAACATTTTGATACTAAGAATAATTAAACAGAGAGATTGTGTTCCAATATCTCAGGGGCTGCCACAAAGAAGAAGGAGTCAAGCTATTCTCCAAAGCACCTGAGGGTATGACAAGAAGCAATGGGTGGAAACTAATCAAGGAGAGAAGCAACTTAGAACTAAGGAGAAATTTCCTGACAGTTAGAACAATTAATCAGTGGAACAACTTGTCTCCAGAAGTTGTGAATGCTCCAACACCGGAAGTTTTTAAGAAGATGTTGGCTAACCATTTGTCTGAAATGATGTAGGGTTTCCTGCCTAAGCAGGGGGTTGGACTAGAAGACCTCCAAGGTCCATTCCAACTCTGTTATTCTATTCTATGATATAGATGAGCTAGACACTGTCAACCATGACACCAACATAGCAGTCATGAGAAATCTAGGATATGTATAGCCTGGTAGTTTTCATCAATATATGAAAGCCCATATTACTGAAGAGCAGCATAACCAATACTAATGTCAAGTGGCAAAATGGCCCTCATGTATGTGTCAATCTCTTTTCCAGCTGCCCTTCTCTCTCTCTGAGGAGAACAAAGTCTTCGATTGCCATTGTAAAATTTCAGAGGACGCATAGAAAACACAAGTGGAACACAAGGCAAGAGTAGGAACATTTTGACCTGGTGGTTTGAAGTAGGTAAACAGCAGTTTGTATCTTTGTAACTTTGTCATCCATAAAGGCACATTTGTGCTACTTCAAAGGTGTTCCTTTGTAGTTTAATGCCACATATATCAGCAGGAACAATAAGTTCCTGGAAGATTTAGCTTCATATGTAAACACTGCTTCGGCTTTCAACTGCACTGTCTCTCATGGTGGTGGCTGAATTTATTGGAAAAAACAATGTCTTCTAGAGTTTTAGGGAAGGTGATTCTAACAAAGTAATTTGTGATTTAACACAAAATTTAGTTCAGAGTCCAAGTGAAAAATCTAACTTGATTATATCAGCTTTTATTCTAGCACTATTGATTCTGAACTTGATTCAGAACTGATTCTGTCTACCTTTTTAGCCTACCTTCTTGATATCTGGAGCTGACAGTGCACAACTAAAGAAATAAATCCTATATCCATAAGCTTTAGAATGATCTAGAAACCCAGTTGTTCTAGGGCTTGTGAATGCATGGAAGCCATGCACGTAGTTTTCTCCTCTTCTTGAGCCTGTGGCCTATGAATGGGAATGTGGTCAAAGAAGTAAACAACTGCTTGATCTTGGGTATGGAGTCCCATCATAGTTTGGCTTCCAACTGGTTGATTAGAATCAAGTGATCAAATTTTAATCAAAGGATTAAAATTATAAAAGGGTATCTACAAAGCAAGATGATTTGGGCATATAGACGCCATATGCATAGGAAGTGAAAAATGAAGCCATAAGGTCCTTTAAGCCATGATTTTTCACTCCCTTATTCTAGATGTTTGAAGATACCTCATTTTTAAGCCCATCAAGTGATGATTTAGCCATTTTACAATATTATGTTTATAAAGAAGACTAATGAAATTTCAGGGAGTGCTAGATTGGGGCAGTTAAATCAGTCTGTGTCCCTTCTTCGGTTTTCTTTTTCTCCCCTTTTCTCAACATTCAAAGTTGGTTTGGTCAGTTTGGATTTAAGTTGGTTTTCTAGCCCGAATATCTGAAACCTCCTTAGTATGTATATGGTGACCCTGCAATGAATAAAGAGGTCAAAAGCCTTCTAGGATGTCCATATTGCCCATGCTTTCAGCTTAAGATATTTAAAGGCACTCATTAAATGCATATAAAGATGTAACAGATGTCCAAGTCCACCTTGAGATGCCCCTGCTCTCTCTGCCTCCTTGAAATATTAATCATGCTTCTGTATAGCAAAATCCTCACCTTGTAGATAAGAGGGGGGGAAGGAGGGGGGGAGGCCTTCATTTATTAATTTTCACAGCTAGGATAGCGACAGTGCATTTCCCTTCTGCCAAGTACGCCTGCTCAGGACATCGAGTCATTTCGGCACTCTCCTAGATCGGAATGTTGCCCTCGACACACTTATCTGATACTTAGACATAGTCTCTTGGCTGCCTACTTATTGCCCATCTGGTTGGATGGCACGGTGCCAGCTTACAAGGTAGCTTGCCAGCTTTGCTTGAATAAATAAGCGGAGATGCAGATTTATTCCTAGACAAAGTGATGGGGATCTCTTTTCCCATGAGAAAATTTCTGCCATGGAGAGATAGCTTGTGCTAGAAGTACTATTTCCAGGGCATCCTAAAATACATCCTCTGAAACTAAGCAGCACACAGATGTGCATAATATGCATAGACACTCATCCACAAATTAATTGAGTTCATTAATGCAGTGATTACATTTAATGGAATTAAATGCTGGCTGGGGAATTCTGGGAGTTGAAGTCCACAAGTCTTAAAGTTACTATGTTTGGAGACTCCTGGATTAATCCATTGGTTAGACTTATATCCTATCTTTCCTCCAGGTGCTCAGCTTAGGAAGAGTAACTAGATCAAAGTCACCCAGTGAACATCCATGATCTTCTTGCTTAGGTTTACCTCTTTGTTTGCAAGAAACCAGGTATATTTTCACATGAAATACTAGTACCCTGTATCGTATGACTTGCGTTCACTTATTTCCATATGACATTTTCTATAGCTAACCATCCTATTGACTGTGACACTGATGATGTCACTTTACCATGTAATGAAATGTCTGCAAGCAAACAAGTAAGCCCAGAAAGCACCAAGTTCACAATTCAACCTGAGTTACAGATACTACCTTCTATTGGAACCTATTGACTGTTGTTTGTGGAAATAGAATTGACATTCACCTATGACTTCTATGTAATAGTTAACTTCTGGTGGCACTGTGATTAAAGGCAGTTACAAGCAAATTCTGCCCACAGCATGGAGTTCGATCATGATGGGGCTCAGGGTTGACTCAGCCTTTCATCCTTCTGAGGTCAGTAAAATGAGGGTCCAGATTGTTGGAGGTAACATGCAAATAATTCTGACATTGTAGACTGCTCAGAAAGTGTTATAAAGCATTGTGGGACTGTATAAAAGTCTAAACTCTATTGCTATTGCTAAATGGAGGGCTGACACAAACCTGAAGTGCATTATGAGTTCTCCCTAATCCTGATCAAGCTGCTTGCCTATATTAAGCACATGGAAGAATTTAAAATGTAAAGTTTTTTTTAATGTAAGAGACCTCGTTTATGAAAAGAGAAAAGTCAATCAAGAAAAGCAAAGGTGTATGAAGATTCCCATAAATATAATAATTTTAAAATATTTTTTTAAAAAAGGAGTTGTAGGAGATGATGACCCAGCTGAGCTTGAGGGCGGTGTCAAACACATCATCAGCCTGGAATCCCTAGGGTTCCAGCCCTGCTTGAAGTCCCTTGGCTCTTATCTGGTGCCAACTTGTGTTGATTGTTAGTAGATCAGATTCTTGTGTACAGGTTGCATGGAATAAACTCATAGTGCTTTTGACTCCTGATTTCCTGCGCCTGACAAGAGGCCAGAAGAGGACAAGAGAACGATGGACTGGATGAGGCCTATAGGTTCCCATAAACTAAGCATAGCTGATATTGTGAAAAAGAGAAGAGAGTCTCCCAATCAGACAAGCCACATGGAGACAGGGGAAGTCCTGGGAGGAATCATAGCTGTGCTCAAAGCAGCCATTGCTTGTCCAAAACAAGATCTAGCATTTACAATGCTCTGACTCTCATTTTTCTCAAAAGCACCCTCAGAGCCCCATACCTGCCAGAATTTGGACTTCCATTCATTGTGGAAATGAATGTGACCTCTTTTTACAGCACCCCTAATATAACTGCTCATTTGAATTACTGCCACCATGCCAGGATTTGATTTGGAAACATTTAGGTATTTTGATCCTTTAAGAAGAACATGCATGGAACGGGCCATTTTGTTTTTAAACCACAGGAGGGGGTCTCTAATTGCTGGCACATGCTTGTCTGTGCAAACTAGAGGAACGGATACTTTCTCAGTGCTTGGGTATCTCCAAAAGACTGATTGTGTTTGTGTGTTAGTGTGTGTGTGTGTGTGTGTCTGTATAGGTTGGGGCTTTTTATGAATGATACTCTATAAAGTATCAGAGAGAGAGAGAGAGAGAGAAAGCCTGACGTACATTGCATAGCAATTGAGGGCTAATGAAGATCCAGGTATTAAATCAATTAAGAAGTATCAAAAGCTACCTAATCATCAAGGAACAAAATTGGCACCACAATATGTAGTGAGTATGGGAAAGCCTAATTTACTAAACATACCCTGCAGTCACATAATTGCATGTAATTTTACCAGCATAATTAACTAATTTAATTACCACTTCTCAAGTGCATCAATTATTGACATTACAGAGTTTTCAGACAGCAGAATTACTGTGTGATACATTCAGAGAATGCAAAATGTTCCCTATGCTACTTCTCTAGGCAGAGGCAACAACTGAGGGGAAAGGCAACATGCCTTTCATCTTTTCCCACCCGCCCCAAAATCCCACTGAAAAAAAAGCGTGGCTGGATCGGAATCAAGGGAAGCCACAGTCTATTTTCTGTTGGGCACTGGGCTTCCCCATTTGTAGAGACTGGTGGGTGGGATGTTTAGAGTTACAAGCCTGTGTGTTATGTGGTTAGGTTACATTATATTGCATCATACTACATTGGTTGTTTGGTGTAGTGGTTAAAGTTGTTCTGCCTTAGACGCAGAAGTCAACGGGGCGACTGTGGGCCAGTTATTCCCTCTAAACCAGAGGTCTCCAAACTTGGCAATTTTAAGTCTTGTGGACTTCAACTCCTAGAATTTCTCATCCAGCCCTTGCTGAGGCGGAATCCTGGGAGCTGAAGTTCACAAATCTTAAAATTGCCAGCTTTGGAGACCCCTGCTCTAAACCCTTGGAAGAAGGCAATGGGCAATCACTTCCAAAAAAGGTGTCAAGTTACCAGGAATCAAGAGTAAAAACACTTCTCCTCCCTCTACCAACAGATATTAACAAAGATAATTTGGATATTTGATAGTCTTTGGGTTTCTAGATATTCAAAACACTATGCCATCTATATGATGAGAAGCTGCCATGTGTATATTTGCAAAGATAAAATGGCAAAGCTCATTGAGTCTTCAAGAAAAATACAGGTTATAGAAAATTAATTTCTTATTCAGTCAATGCTACAGGATCATTCCCATTGCAGATTTGATCACTGCTTTGCAGGTAGGAACAAATCATTTCATAGAAAGAATTGGTGCCAGTCTTCTCCAGCCTCACATTCTTTTGATGCACTGGAACGAACTACATTTCTCAGCATTCCCAACCATTGTGACCTTGTGCACCAAATCTGGGAAAGATTTTTATAGCAGAATCCAATCAATTGCACCGTATTTAACGATTAGCCATTATTTCATTCTTTTGCATTCTGTTTCTAGCAATTTATGATAAATAGAAAAACTGCAAGACAGTAAGCATTAAAATTAAAAGTGAGGTAATCTAATACCACAACAAACTCAACCACCATTGTAGGGTTACACATTAAAGAAGCATTACAATAGATTTCCACACATAAAATGTTAAATAAAATGCCTGATCTTCTGTACGCTATTTTGCATAGTGCAAAAATCCGAATCTAATGGTGAAATTGTATCCCATTAAAACTTTATTCAGAACTACATGTCAAGTTTTTGTGATTGTGTTTTCTGCAATGAACATATAATATTTTTTTTAAAAAAAACCCACCACACTTTCCCTAGACTACCCAACAGGGTATCCTTACAGTGATATTATGGAGAAGAACAGCAACTCTTCCTGCTACATAATTTATGAGGATTAAAGGGATGTTTCTTCCTTGGCAAAATAGACAAGGAAGTGTTGGATTTATCCTGCAACAAATCCAAGCAACTATCTGGACTAGGTTCTTTGTGGTGATATAATGTGGAAAACCACACTTTAAACTGGAGCAGAAGTCACTGATCATGAATGGGAGATTAATACAGGGCAGCATGAATTGTTTCCACCTTCCAGAAATGGCTGTTAGCCCATTCGAGTAACAGGCAACCCATCCAGACAGGGTAGATAAACCAGTGGTGAAATCAAACATTTTTTACTACCAGTTCTGGGGGCATGGCTTGGTGGGCGTGGTGTGGCTTGGTGGGCGTGGCAGGGGAAGGATATTGCAAAATCCCCATTCCCTCCCTACTTCTGAGGGAAGGATATTGCAAAATCTCCATGCCCACCCCATTCTGGGGCCAGCCAGAGGTGGTATTTGCCAGTTCTCCAAACTACTCAAAATTTCCACTGCAGTACTCCAAACTGCTCAAAATTTCCACTACCAGTTCTCCAGAACCTATCAGAACCTGCTGGATTTCACCCCTGGGATAAACCCATAATCAGCTGGCAGAAGGGAATCCATAAGTAGAATAAACTCTTCCTCGTCTTCACCCAATTTTTTGTGCAGGATGGGAGAATGTTTTTAACTAAGAGTTGGAACTTATTTGTGGACTGGAACACAGAACAACAGGAAGTCCTGGTGCATAAATAGAAATCATGCTGTTGAATACTGGTGCATATAGAAGCAAGCATGGAGAGCTACATTTTAAACTAAAACAGAGTAAAAGGCTTGGGAAAGCTCAAAGGACTAGAGTGACCAATCAAATACCTCTTGTATTAAATCAGCTACCTGATGCTGGTCATAACTAGACATGGGATTATGGCCCATAGTAGGTTTTAATGAATGCCATTCACAAAAATCATCCTGCATTTTCTCTCCATCTGATGAAAAAGAATATTCCTCTTGAAATTATTTTCCAAGGAAAAAAAGATGTCAGAGCAGTTTTCATGGATAAAGCATGAAATATCCACGGAGGTGTCTTTTTTTATTTATATAATCATCTCTTCCGCTATCAGCAGCTTCTCTGGCTTCCCACACCTCAGATCTCAAAGGAAGACATTGCAAAACCATCGGGTTTATCAGACCACAAACTGTGGACATCTTAAAGAAAGTTGTACAACTGAAAACTCCACCACAATCAAGTATACTATCTCCCCCTCCAACAATACAGTCATCTACAAACACCAAGAGCAATTTGAAAGGTATTCTCCAGCACCTTGAGAATAAGATAGGAAATGGAACTTGTTTCATAGAAGAGGAAAGATTTTGACAAATTGCAACCCAGCCCAGCAGTACCCAAGAAAAAAAAGTGTGTGTGTGAGAGAGAGCTAATAGCTCAGTAATAGTTTTCATATCTAAACAGTTTGCTTAAAAAACTTGTAAATGAACCGAACAACTGAACAAATCCTTGTTCAGCAATTCCCAGGAGCAGTTCACTTTTTTCCCCCTATTGTGCTCAATGAGAGAAATCAGCTGAAGTTAATCCTAGTGAAGAAGTGTAAAGAAAGGAAGGAAAGCTGGATTTCTCTAGGGAGGCCTAACCATTTTTGTAAATAAGATGCCATCCGATGTAATTGGAGAGGGACTAAGAACCTGCGGAAGTCTGAAATTCAAAACTATTTGAAGATATTTTTCTGCTTCTTTTCCCCAATGGTATTACACTTTTGGTGCGGAAAGAAAGCACCAAGGAGGATATGTTAGAAACTTATATATTTTATTTGAATTAATACGATTTCATTAACATGATTTTAAAAGGCCAGAAAATATAAAAGCAATAAATAAGTGTACCGGAATTCAATAACAGGCCATTGTTTTGAAACAATTGTTGATGTTATGTTTCAATATTGTCCAATATCAGATATTTCTGTGTTATTTCTTTTATAAAGAATAGGATACAAATGGAAAATTATAAACAAATTATTCTGTAATTCTAAAAAACACTTAGCAGCTAATATTTCCCCACTTATTTTTAAATGTCTGTAAAGTCTGAACATCAGCTAGTTATTAGTGATTCACTCTTCATTCACTAGTAGCCTTGATTATTTTTAGCATAACCACATACACCGTCAATATCTTGTTTTTCCTCTTTAATAGGTATATAAAACAATGTGGTTGTCTATCCAAGGCATTCACTCCATGTTGTGCAAAATGCAACACTAAGTACAGATATAGACATAGTATTAACAGCTGTAGCCAAAACTGAAGCCAATCAGGAATTGACTGACAGGATCAAAACTGGAAGCCATGATATATGGTAATATCCAGTTGGGAAAGCTATGAAGATCTTGGGTTTAGATATTGGTTTGCAGTTAGGAGATTTGAAATAAGACACTGATCGTTATTGGATAATCTAGGATTTTAATATGGATTTGTTAAGAAGCATTTGTGGTTGTTCAAACTTTCAGGTCTGGATATTTATATTATCACAATAGCAACTTGAGTGTCAAAGACTCAACTGATAAACAGTCTGCTCTTATTGCCATTGGCTATAATTTCTATGTTGGATTATTTACCCACTCTTTATTTCATAACTTACATTGTTTATTTCAGTTCAAGGCAGATGCAAAGAGATTAGATTTATTTACACCTATTATCAGTTACCCCTCTGACTGAGCGGTGTAGAACTAACTAATGATGAATTGTGGAGATCAAGAGGAACAATAACTCTGGGTAATACTGGCCCAACTGGCAAATAGTTTCAAGATCCAGTTTTGGTACGCAGAGGGTTACTTAATAGATTCAGTCAGGAGGAAAATTCCTCACTTGATAATGAACAGCTGAAAGGGACAGTTGTCCCAGTATTTCTCCATAGCAAAGTACAGAGATCAGTGATTTCTTTCAGTTCAAGTCTTAGAGTTACAATCAAATAATGCTGGATATGGGAAATGGATATATTAGGAGTATCTTTTATAGAATCTAATGATATACCTACTACCATACAATAGATTAGTTGGTAGTATTAGATTTAAACCTGATAAGGTGAGGAAAAAGGAGCAGCACCATTTCAGGATTGGAATATCATCCACTGTGAAGGTTCACACCAACTTCATAATCACCAACGTCAGTGATAGTTTGGATTTAGAAGTCTTGTTTCTGCTGCTGCATTAATTCCTACAAAGGAATGGCAAGGAATTACTGTTGCTGGGCGGAACAGAGTAACTCTGAATGCTCATCCAGGGACAGTGATGTAATTAGGGATAATAATAGAAACAAGAATAAAAAAACAAAATAACGTCAATGACACCAGCCCACAAGGTTAATGACAGAAATATAGGAAGTGAATCCAGCTACCTCTTTAGATCATAAAAATATATTTGTCATTTAAAACTAGGCTTTACAAAATGACAATTAGACTCGGAGGTCTCCCAGGATTTACCCATTGTGGCAATTTATGAACAGGAGTGTGGCAAAAAAAAAGAATAATTCTAGAATTCACACCTCAAAGTTCCGGAATTCCACATGTGTATGTATCACACACACACACACACACACACACACACACACACACACACACACACTTCAGTCAATTTTTGCCTCCTAGCAACTGCCTAGACAAGTCCCTGCAGTTTCTTGGCAAGGCTTTTAAAAGTAATTTGCCATTGCCCCCTTCCTAGTGTTAAGAAGAAAGGATTGGCTCAAGGTCATTCGGCTGACTGTATGGCTAAGGCAGGACTAGAACTCCCTGTCTCCCAGTTTCTAGCCTGATGCCTTAACCAGTACGCCAAACTGAGTCTACTCAGAATACCTACCTGTTGTGGTCCGCTGGCGGCCTGCGGAGCTGGCAGCAGAGTCGGACAGTGAGGAGGTTAGGGAGGAACATGGGTCAGTCCTGGAGTCTGGGGAAGGCTCGGACGAAGGCTCTGTGTTGGAGGCAGAGAAAGGGCCATCTGGGAGGTACGTGCTGCCTCCAGAGCCTCCAAAGTTGGACCTCAGTGAGGCAGAGGAACAGGAGGAGCCTGTTCCCAGTGCACGCATGCACAGAGCTGCCAGAAGGCAAGAACAGTTAAAACAAAAGGGATGACTTGGGAGTAGGGCTTGGAGATGATTGGCTCCTCCCATAAGACTTAAAAGAGGAGCAAAGGCATGTGGGCCTTTGCAGGAAGCAACGTTGTTAATTCTGTTCAGTTTAAAGTCTGAAGCTCTGTTTGATTCTGGACTCCATGTGGTTTTGCCAATTAGGTCTTTGGCAGCGTGTCAAGGGAGATAAAGGTGGGTGATTATCAGCCTTATCCTGAAGGACTCTTTACAACTATTTGGGACTCATCTGTGAATGAACAGAATTCATAGCTGTTAAAATAAAAGAGGTTTTTGGGACTACTCGTGTGTTTTACTGACTCAGGAAGCCTAGGTCAGAACACTACCCAGCAAAATCTCACAAAGTTCATCTAATAGATGGAAGTTCTGGAAAGATCATCTGAGATGATAAATTTCTATCCAGGAAAAAAAAAGATGAGTGAAACTCCATGCCATTCAAAAAAAAAAAAAAGAAAGAAATGTCCAGCAAGGAAAAGAAAAGGTAGGCTAAGCTCACAATTGGTAGAAATAAGAATCTGACTAGCTTCATTGATATTGCTGAGAAACCCTACCTTTCAATCTAAGATTCCCTAGATATACTGAACTGAGGATAATCTTTTGGGCATCTAGCAAACAGAAGTAGTTATCCATGGAGACATTGAGGTTGACTTGAGGTTCAAGGGGAGGAACACAATTTTGCTTAACCCATAGCAGAGTGGGCTGCCAACTTTGTAGTGGAAAATTCTCAATATTTTGACACACTTTTAATTTGGTTTTCCTATAGGAGAGTTGGCATTTGAATACTTGAATTTACTTCTTATTGTTTTTCATTTTTGAGAAATTAAAGATAAGGAATCAGGGAGTTGGAGGAAAATGACTATAAGGATGAGATTTGGTTTTGCTTTGCTTTGATCTCTATAACATCCAGGGTCACTGTAAATGGGTAGCCATATAATTTTAAATTATAAATACTTTTTATAGTGTGTGTTGGATACAGCAGTAAAAGATTCGTAATAGCTGGCAATCATATCAAGCCACATTCTGCTGACTCAGAATTAAGAGAGCAGAAAACTGATTTGTGTTATGATCCATGTATCTCCAATATAGCTACTCAATAACCTCAGTTATTTACTGGATGTAATACTAACTGACTATCCTGATGCAGAATTACTAACGTATGGTGATTTTGAAGCATGTGCTGATACTGGCACAGGTTTGGCTTTTGTAAAGTCCAAAATCAAGACATCTGGTTAAAGATTGCCCATTGCCCAGCCCTTTTGGATGGAGCAGAAGCAGGGGTGAAATGCTCCCGGTTTGGACCGGCTCGGGCGAGTAAGTAACAATGGCGGTGGGCAGTTCGGAGATCCGGTAGCAAAAATTCCCTGCCCCCGCCCCCCATGCCCAGCTGAGCTACACGATCATCAGAGGCTTTTTTTCTTTTAAATGCCTCTGACGAGCCAAACTCTGACGATCCAAGCTCTGACGATCCCAGCTGAGTTGCCTGCCGATCAGGCAACTCAGCTTGGATCGTCAGAGCCATTTAAAAGAAAAAAAGTTTTTTTTTCTTTTAAATGGCTCTGACGATCCAAGCTCTGACGATCCCAGCTGAGTTGCCTGATCGGCAGAGGGTTTTTTAAAAACCTTCTGACGATCAGGCAACTCAGCTGGGATCGTCAGAGCCTTTTGAAAGCATTTTTTTACATGGTTTTACATTTTTACATGGTTTTAAAAGTAAAAAAAAAATTGGCCACGCCTACCCAGTCACATTACCTCCCCGCCCCCCCACCAAGCCATGCCCACAGAACCGGTAGTAATAAATTTTCGATTTCACCACTGAGCAGAAGAGAACAATGCAGGCAGTCCTTGACTTACAACAGTTCATTTAGTAACCGTTCAAAGTTACAACTGCACTGAAAAAAGTGACTTTTGACCGTTTTTCACAGTTACGACCTTTGCAGTATCCCTAAGATCATGTGATCAAAATTCAGATGCTTGGCAACTGGCTCATATTTATGACCGTTGCTCTATCCCAAGGTCACGCGATCACCTTTTGCAACCTTCTGACAAGGAAAGTCAATGGGGAAGTCAGATTCACTTAACACCCGGGTTACTGACTAATCATCTGCAGTGATTCACTTAACAACTGTGGCAAGAAAGGTCATAAAAATGGGGCAAAACTCGGTTAACAAATGTCTCACTTAACAGCAGAAATGTTGGGCTCAGTGATTTTGTTTGTCATAAAGTTGCAAAAGGGGATCATATGACTCCAGGATACTGCAACCATCATAAATTTTGATCATGTGACCCTGAAAATGCCGCAATGGTCGTAAGTGTGAAAAATGGTCATAAGTCGTAAGAAGACAGTGTTCTTATAACTTCGAACAGTCACTAAATGGACATCAAGGACTACCTGTATTTGGAATAAACAGAATTCCTCATTTGTGTTTTCATATGTTGCCTGACTGCTCCTTTACATGAAAATAAGGGCTCCCCTGGCAGCTTCTCCTTTCCAAAGGCAAATGTTTTGGCTTATAGTAACAACTATGCCTTTTGTCAAGTCCATCTCCAAGCTGGCAATATTATGCCCGCATCCATTCTCTCATCTCCATCATCCTGTCTGCGGGAGATCTTTCTTTTTGCTTCAGATCTGAAGTGCCGCCTCGATGCCAAAAATGCCGCTGCAGTTATCAGAAGAAAAGTAAATGATCCAGCACGAGGAAGAAAGGAAATGAAATGAAAGTGCAAAGATCATATTACTCCGATGAAGGAAAACACTTTCCCAACTACAATAGTGGCTGAACTCATAAATTAGATGACTGGAGTAATAAGACATGTGAAATAGCTTTTAACTCCACTACCAGCTCTGTGCAATAAATTTCCAATGACACCCAAGCTTTTAGTGGAGGATATGATTTATTACGGTCTACAGGAAGAGAGCTTTCATGGATTATCTCTAAAGTGGCAAAACTCTATTCTGAATTTTTCAAAATTAGTGAAGCTGTACGAACGTTACAGGTAGACAGGTTCCAGAATACTGAAGATGTATTTTAGAAGAGGTAAAAACTATGATTGCACTGGCTAAACTTCTGAACATCAAATGAGATTCAAGCGTACTTATCCATGTTATACTTTGTTATCAAGATAAGATATAGGAGAATGGGAGAAATAGGATGCTGTGGGTAACTGTGAGGCAACTGCCTAATCCTGGCATTTAAGTGATTTATACGTTTCGGAAAAAGTTGTACCAAAAGTTACCTAAAGTTTTTAAAATACAACCGAGTGCTACCAAAAAAAAAAAAAGACAAATAACTTACCAGAAAATACGTTAAAAGAACAGAACTTCAAGGATATACAGGCTTACATATTATATTGTAAATTATCCTTTGCATGGTAGATTTTGACTCACAATCAGATACCAAAGTATGCATTTTGAATCAGAAAAGCAATTTTCTCAACTGCTGGTTAATCTTAACCTGCTGACTTTGTCCCAAAGGTGCTTTTTCCAAAAGGCAATTGGACTTCCTCGGGGTTTTTTTTTTTTGTCCTTTGTAAACATTTCGTTCCTCATCTAAGAAGCTTCTTCGGTTCAGTTCAGAACGGAGGAAGCTTCTTGGATGAGAAGCTAAACATGTTAAAAAAAAAAAAAAAAAGAACCGAACGAAATTAGTTGTAAAAAGCATCTTTGGGACATCCATGACCTGGTTGATTGAGAATCTCCATAGACACCTGCCAACCTTATTATGTATCTAAGGAGGGTCAGGCAGAAACTTCCCAAAGGCAGCAATACTCATAACATAGGATACTAAGACTCAAACTCAACTTGAAAAAGATCTTACTTTTTAGAAATCTTTCAGAAATGGGGATTGCCTTTTCCTGCAAGGTAAAGGTAAAGATTCCCCCGCACATGTGTGCCAGTCGTTCCCGACTCTAGGGGGCGGTGCTCATCTCCATTTCAAAGCCAAAGAGCCAGCGCTGTCTGAAGATGTCTCCGTCAGGGGTGGGTTCTACTTACCTTTACTACCGGTTTGCAATGGAGCCGCACGCGTGCGCTCTTCTGCGCAAGCGCAGAAGCATTTTGATGACATCAGGGTCAATGGGCGGAGCCTCCCGCCGGTTTTACTACCGGTTCTATAGAACCGGTGCAAACCGGGGGCAACCCACCACTGGTCTCCATTGTCATGTGGCTGGCATGACTAAACCCCGAAGGTGCACGTAAGCGCTGTTACTTTCCCACCAAAGTCGTCCCTATTTTTCTACTTGCATTTTTAATGTGCTTTCGAACTGCTAGGTTGGCAGAAGCTGGGACAAGTAACGGGAGCTCACTCCGTTACGCAGCACTAGGGATTCAAACCACTGAACTGCCAACCTTCTGATCAACAAGCTCAGCATTTTAGCCACTGAGCCACCACGTCCCTTCCTGCAAGGTACAGCAGCCTTAATTTTTTTCAGGAAGGCACCCACCACCACTGGACAGCCACGTTCTCTATGTGCATACCTCTTTTAGCACATACTGCCATCTAGCTGGTCTGAACAGCAGGAAAGTAGCTGGTTTGGGGGCTTTATGGAACAGCTTTATAGGAATTGAAGAGATGACGCCATGCGTCTCTCAGTGATGTTAAACTCTGAGAAAGGGTCAAATCTATTACTCCACCTTCAAGTGTCCCAAGAGATCTTAGCAAAGAGGGAATTCAGTGTTATCTCAACATCAACAGGATTCTGTGTTTCAGGTTTTCCTGATGTATCTTTTGCCAGAAGGCAAACTCTCATTTTGGAACAGCCACAAAAGAAGAGGATACTTCTCAGCTAGGAAAAATATGAAGATGGCCCCAAGCCAATCACCTGCAGCTGTTTGTGTTTTCGTTAAGCACCTACAGAAATATACTTAGCAAAAGATAATTCAAATGTTTTTTTTTACAACATTGAGGCTGCGATACATTTGCAGCCATCTGATGCCAATAGAATGACAAATGATATTGTACTAAATACATAGGAGAGGAACAGGCTGTTTAAGTAACATCATAATCCAACTGAGGTACATTATTGTAGATAGTAGGCTGGAGTCCCTTTCCTTTGCCATAATTCTCATCTGAAGTGATGCCTGAATTACACCAGGAAGGAGGGACAAACTCACCTTTCGTCAGAAAGCAAAATCATCTATTTTTGCATTTTTTAGCCAACATACATACCAAAAATCAGTTAACCTTCAAGAATGTGCACCTTGGCCTATATAAAAGCACATGGAATCACGATAATATCGCTAGGGTATGTCATGTATAGTGCATAACTGAATCTACATTCTACTGAAGATGTGAGGATTTGAGCCACCATTTTATGTTCTTTTGATGACTTGCTATTAAGGTAGGTTGCAGGCAAGAGTTACCGAGGATAAATCCTGTAAAGTTACTGAGAAGGTAAGCTATCTTATTAGCAGACTTTAATGAAAAGGGACGCGACGGCTCAATGGTTAAGACGCTGAGCTTGTTGATCGAAAGGTCGGCAGTTCAGTGGTTCAAATCCCTAGTGCTGCATAATGGGGTAAGCTCTTGTTATTTGTCCCAGCTTCTGCCAACCTAGCAGTTCAAAAGCATATAAAAAATGCAAGTAGAAAAATAGGGACCACCTTTGGTGGGAAGGTAACAGCATTACGTGCACTTTTGGCTTTTAGTCATGCCGGCCACATCTTCGGACAGCAGGAGACGTCTTCGGACAGCACTGGCTCTTTGGCTTTGAAACGGAGATGAGCACTGCCCCCTAGGGTCAGGAATGACTAGCACATAAGTGCGAGGGGAACCTTTACCTTTATCTTTAATCTAGTGAACGGAGCCTTTATTTACTCGGACATCCCTTGAGTAGTGGCTTGATGTACTATTGCTGTACGTTCCCTTTAACCTTTTTCATCAAATCATGCTTTATGGATACACTAGGAACACCACTGATTCAGCAGCACTGCAGTCTTTCCTTAAGGCAAAGAGTGAAAGTAACTATCTAGCCCAATCAAAATGAGGGGAAGATTTACTATCAGCATAATTTAATTAGCCAAATGGGAATCTGATGAGGACACCAAGCCAAATGCTTCTGTTTGCATTGTATGCTGGGTACCAACAGCACAAGAGTGGTGCTAAATACATGGTTTTTAATCTGATTTTTCTAACAAAGATAAGGCAGGCTTCTGGTCCTGATGATTTTACATATGCAAAACATATATAGAGTTCTTTTTTTTTAATTAAATTTTATTGAATTAAGAATATATTACAAAACATATATAGAGTTCTTATAACCTACTTTATTTGAAATATAGATCAAAACACTTGACAACTAGATGCCTAACACTTTGTTTCAAAGGAACGAACATAATGCTTCCACGCATGCAAGATTTACATTATTTTGTTGATAAATGTGACTGCTAAGATTTCTGATTTAACTTTGAATTGCGTGTGATAATTACATGTGATATGGCTCCAGGACCTCTTAGTTGTATTGCTCAAAATTTTGAAAACATTAAAGGGATTGGATTAGAAGAGTCAGAGTATTAAATTGTAATACATTGGAGCAATATGTTCAGTTTCATTAACAATCCACTCTTAATCTCTATAAATTGCTTGCTCTACAAATTGGAACAAGTTGAAGTTAATGCCATTTAAGTCAAATAATAATTCCTATATGTTGTGTTCTGACTCATTTGTTTATCTCATTTTATTTATGACAGAATTAGGAATTAGGGGCAAATTTTAAATGATCCCTACTTTGACAGAAAGGTATAGACAGTAGTCCTTTCCTCCTTGAGTATGAGGCATAAGAGAAATATGATCAAGCCAAATTTAATACCAAGATGTATTAATTATTATTTTTTAAATGCCTGCTACAATTAAGAGACTCACCAGAGAAACTCTTAACAAATTATTCACGGTTCAAAAAAACTACATATCAATAAACAGTCCTCCAAAACTTAAACTGCAGTTTTAAAAAAATGAACTAAAAGCAATCAAGACAGATGGGACAAAGGCCTTTTGAAAAAAACATTTTTTAAAATAACTTCCTGAAGCTCAACAAGATACAATCTGATTGGATTTCAGAAGAGAGGGAACGCCATTAATTTTAGGACTGCTCCTGAAAAAACAAGGTTAGCAGGCATCTCAAGAGAATAGGAGACTATTATTAGTAGAATCTCTTGGGACTTCTGTATCAGACATTGGTCCAGCTTCATGGAGGAGATATTACTGGAGATGTCTTGATACTACTAAGCCATGGAGGGTTTCCAAACTAGAAAACAGCTCTTTGAATTGCACATGGGACCTATTAGGAACATGGGTAATATTCACTTACTTTCCCTATCGGTTCGCAAATGTGAGCATGTGCATGCACGCGCCTGCTCACTTTGCTCGCACATGCCCCGTCCATGCATGTGTTCAGCCTTCCACGCATGCACTTTGCTGGCACGCACACCTTCAGCGCATGCGGCCGGCTTGAAAAACGTGTCTAAATAGGATGACATAGAGCTGGGGCAGGTGGGCAGGTCTGCCCGTGATTTCCGCTACCGGTTCGGGTGAACTGGTCCGAACTGGCTGAATACAACCTCTGATTAGGAAGCCAGTGAAGGTCCAAGCACCTATGAACAACCGAGCTGCTGCATTCTATACTCGGTGAAATCCTGTGTGGTCTTCAAAGGTAGCCCCATATAGAGTAGGAGAGAGAGAGCTGAGCCTTGTAGTAACTCCAAGAAAGGGGCCACTTAACAGCTCCTATCCCCCACAACCATTGACTGGACTTGCCACTGAAGAAGCAGGATGCAAAGATTCAACTCTTAACCCCTGGAGGGGGTACAGAAGGATATTATGGTCAATGGAAGCAAATCCTGCTGTAGCAGGACTGGGAGAGAGGTACTTCCCCCATCCAGGTCAACATCAGTCAGAACATCCAGCACTGTCTTAGTTCCTTAAAAAGAGTGTTTTTATTTTTATTATTTCACATTTTTTTAATGTGAACATATAATAGTTTTCTCTGGTCGTTGTCTCTGCAATTTACCATATAAATTACAATGGGAAAATTGGAATTTAACTTTTCATATTTTCTTATTATTGAGCATTTTAATTTTGCTTATTGATTACACTTAGGAACTTCAGTTCCACTTTGGGGACTATCTTAATCCTGTAAGATCAATGTGGAAAATATTGGGTTATCCTTGTACCCATGAAAAACTTATACTATGAAATAATGGGAATATTAAATATCTGGTAAATCAATAGTCAAAGCTATCTGGACCTTTAAAAATATGGATTTAATACTGCTATAGCTGCTCTTCCAACTTTTGAAGACTAAGAGTTTGATGTCATCAGAAGTATTTCTTGGCACTTGGTTTAACTTAAGCACATTTTAGATTGTTCAACTTTGATTCTATTATTGCCTCTGATATTACATACTTGTTAAATACTTCAGAGGATTTAGTTCAAGTACCTAAGCTGGTGTTTTGTTAAGAAATTGAAAGAAGTTTATGGAATGGATATTATCCTAATTACATAAATTGTGGAATCATGAGCTTAAATGTTCTATGAAGCAGTGAAAAGTCATCTTAAAGAAGGCAAAAACTATTTGTTCTGATATTAAAGTGAGGTTAGTTCGATTGAAATTTCATTTAATATATGTTGGATACTTTGAGAATGGTTATTAAAAGTTGGATTTGATCATCTTGCTCTCCCAGATGCAATATAAATGTTAGAATATTAACTAACTTGTTCTAAACTTGTTCTAGGATTACCACATTTTGGATTGAAATCCATGGATTGTTAACATAACTTTAGATCAATCATTGCTAGTTAAGGAAACATATGTTCCATTTGGCTAGATTCCCAGCATTCGGAATATATCAAAACACAAAGAACTGTGATTTTGCATGCAAATGGATAGTCAGGAGAATTACTCTACTACAGGCCTGCCAAACTGGTGGCCCACGGGCCGGATACATCACGCGCAGGCCACGCCCACCCCATCTCTGCAAAGGGAAAAAACGTTGTACTATGTCATGTGATGGTAATCTGATGCAGCGAGTTTGACGCCCGTGTGCTACAACATCGGAAGGACAAATTTATACTTGACTTGCAGCCATGGATTTTTAGGAAGAAATAAATGGTAGACAGACGTTAAGAACAGCAGATTGTCTGCAACTACACAATAAATGCAGCTTCCTAGGAACCTGAAGTTGGTACCATTTCCTGAACAAAAGGAAAGCATAAGGAGGCACGTTTAAAAACATTACATATATATGAAAGTAACACACACACACACGTCACACATCACACAGTGCCGCCTGGACTACTGCAATGATCTTTACATGGGGCTCCCCTTGAAGAGCACCCGGAGGCTTCAACTGGTCCAGAATGCGGCCACGCAGGTGATTATGGGAGCGTCATGGCGCTCCCATTTAACACCCCTCCTGCATGAGCTGCACTGGCTCCCGGTGGTCCTCAGGGTGCGATTCAAGGTGTTGGTGACCACCTTTAGAGCGCTTCATGGCTTAGGGTCAGGATATTTACGGGACCGCCTTCTGCCAACGACAGCCTCCCACCGGCCAGTACGCTCCCACAGAGAGGGGCTCCTCCGGGTGCCGTTGGCCAAACAATGCCAACTGGCGGCCCCCAGGGGGAGAGCTTTCTCTGTGGGAGCACCTGCCCTCTGGAACGAGCTCCCCCCGGAGATACGTACGATTCTGGACTTACGTACTTTCTGTCGGGCCCTCAAAATCTTTTTATTTCATCAAGTCGGGCTGGCCTAATCTCTCCTATTGTGTATTTTATTTGGATTTTAATGGGGGATTTTAACTGTCGGGCCAAATTGTTTAATTCATTTTTAAATTGTTTTTATATTTTGTATTTGATGTTTTTTACTTCTGGCTGTTCACCGCCCTGAGACCTTCGGGAGAAGGGCGGTATATAAATTTAAATATTAAATTAAATTAAATTAAATCTCCCCACCTTTAGCACACGTTAAAAAAAGTCCCAGCAATTCAGAGAGCTTCCTAATCAATGGAAATTACAATGCCAATAAATAATAGCGTAAAGAATTGGAAAGGCTTCCAGTAGGATTACTTTAAACAGAAAATTTCAATTGGAAATGAAGTATAAGATTTTTTTGCTATTCTTATTTTTCCTATGTTTAATACAATCATACTAGTAGAGTCAGATTCTTTAGCTCATCACAAACTTCCCAAGCTAGTTTTGTAAACACTTGTTCGTTGTAGACATAATTTTAAAAACTTTGCGTTCATCCTTTGCTTTTCTAGTCTTGAATTAAAATGTTTTTGCCTCTTTCAAGCTATGTTCAATGTTTTAAACTGTGGGGTAGTTGCTGTATTACAGATTTGCCTTGAAAGTCGCAGGAAGTTGAATTTCCAACCTTCCTGAACTTCATTTCAAGATTCAACAATAAAATAATCTTCAAATGAAGAAGCAGTATCCTATAAAGCAAATTTTTGAGGTGTGTAGTCCTGGATTACCACCACACTATAATCCTTGGTGCTACTGTTGAAATTCTGCCATACTTGCTGACTTCTGGTACCAGTTTAGGCACCACCCTGATTTCCAAGATTACTCAAGGCACTGCCCAAACATTTTCAAAATTTCTCTTTCAGCTATTGACATTATTTATTTATTTTGTAAATGTACATCAGGTTTGGCCTTCTATGACGTTGTAGCAAATATGTATTCACAATTAATAATTAGGAGCTTTTAACCAATGTTGAAAAATTAATCATTTAGAAATACTTGATCATTTTTCTTGAGACTTTGCAAGAATTAGCTGAAGAAAGTGAGATGTTAGCAGGAGACTGATCTTTTCTGAATGAAAAATAAAAGCAAAATTCTTCATTTTAACAGAACATGACCTCCCTTGGTGATAATCAAGAGAAAAGAGGGCAAAATAATAGATCCCTTTCTCTTGTATTGTTTAACAGCTCTTGCTGATTTGTTAGTAATTGGAAACTGCCAATGGCACTGGCCAATGATCATATTTAGCTTTTGCATTCAATTGATTTTCTTTATTTTTGCAAGTAACTTTGATTTTATGTTACACAAGCTTCTTACTTTTAAAGGGAAAGAGGCCTTGTTACTTCAAGTTCCTTAGCAGCACTGCAAGGATCTATTATTAGTACCATCATTAATAATTTTCATGTCCACCCAATAGCATCTTGTTCTCTTTAAGAAGAAATCTATGAAATAGCTACATAAATAGTATACACTGCATTGATATCCAACAAATTTAAATGTGACTTTCCCCGGCTCAAAGTTTTGTTTTACTGGTCAATGACCAAAATAAAATGATTGCCTAACTTCCTAGTTTCCACTATTTCAAATACTGGTGTTTTTATTGTTTTTGTACTTATATCTTTCTATTCTATTCTATTCTATTCTATTCTATTCTATTCTATTCTATTCTATTCTATTCTATTCTATTATCTTTATACAGCATTATACACTGATGGCCCTGATATAAATAAAATAGAAAAAAAAAAGTACAGTTGTGAAGTAGAAGTAGAAATAATGGTGATGGTCTATTATGTTTGCCAAAGAGATAAAAATGTTTTGAGAAGAGAGGTATTCACCTGATCTCTTTCTATATTTTTTTCTTTAAGCCTTTAGAAATTATTTTAGCATAACAAAGCAAAAAAAAAAAAAGGAATAAAACTAATCAGTCAGGTCTTTTGAAGAAGGCAACTATTTCTATGTAATTGGAAGAGTACAATCAGAATAAGTCAAAATAAATAACTTTGCCAAGAACTGTTTCCAATTTCCATAAAATATGAGGTAATAAGATTGCAAATGTGTGAGTAGCACATAACCAATATCATGGTCAGATCACCTCTAGTTTTACTTGCTTCCTTTCTGTTCAAAGGAGAGCAACATCATATCTATTTCACACAAACAGAGGTATCCGTAGCTTGCATTTTAAATAGGTACCTGAAGCCATGAAGCAGTAATCATTCCTATTCAACATCATCAGCACTCTGCATTCATGGCCTAGAATATTTGCTTTATGACACCCAAATAAATGACTGACATAATTTAAAACAAAACCTTCAGGGTTTTTTTTTCCCAAAGAAAAGAATAAAATTTAAAAACATTCAGAGACTGCTCAAACCCAACTGGACAGCAAAAAGTCTTTATATATTTATTGTTCTTCTTCTTTACGGAAAACAAAATTTTCAGTTCAATAGATATCATTAATTACTCCTAATTTTTTTCCTCACTTCCATCTGGCCTGTCTGGATTCCCTACCATGTAGAACTTCTTTGACGAACATTTACGAACTTAAACCTCCTTTGAGCTGGATATTGGATTCCCGGATGCTGCTAATCCCAGGAGGGATACTGGTTCTATGGACATGAGGCCTGAGGAGGCGGAATATGGCTATCCTCACCTTTGAGCTTTCTATCAAAGTCTCCATGGATTGGCCTGGTGAGAGACGGCTGCCCTGGAAACTTTCGGGGTCGAATGATATGCACCTCCTTAGTCACTGTCGTGAGAGGACAGTGGAGCTTGGCAGCCTGACCATGGACTGGAATTTTCCCTGCGCTTATAACATCAGCGGTCCCCCACCCTTGGACTGTTTCCCCTGATGGCTATATGTATTCAGTGTCGGAACTCCTTGTCCTGCGAGATTCTCCCCTCTCGCAGGTTTGGCCCCCCACATTATCGAGGGCCTATCTCGATGACGGACTTTGGAGTCCGGAGAGATGGCATGGAGCAAGGAAGAATTTATGGGGCTTTTTAGGGAAATTTTTAAAGATTTTAAGGGGTTCTGGGGGGGGGGTTGTAATTATTCTTTTAAAGATACTGGGAAGATGACTATGGCGGATGGGGGGGGGAATCCACCAGGGTCAGAGCCGTGCCCGGCACAGGGTAACGATCCGGGGGGCACTGGGCGAGGGACTGGGAAAGGGATGGGGGACGATATCTATGAGGGCTGTACCATCGGCACGGTGAATGGGAGGGGCAGATATGGCGGGAGCAGGGGACCACATCAGGTGTTGGGGGCTCGCACTTGCTGTCTGAGAGCAATTGCCTGCCCCGGTCCCCAAGGCTCTGCTCGGATACTAGGTGGCTTAGATACTCAGGAGCTGGGCCTTCGGCTGATGCTGTGCAATGCCAGGTCCGTGGTCAATAAGGCCTCCCTCATTCACGATCTTATACAAGAGGGAGGAGCGGACCTGGCGGGTATTACAGAGACCTGGTTGGGCCCGGAGGGTGGCGTCCCTCTGGTTGAAATGTGTCCACCAGGCTTCAGAGCATTCCATCAGCCGAGGGCCCAGGGGAGGGGCGGGGGGGGTGGCGGTTATTATTAACCAGGATCTGGGTCCAAGGGAGACCACTGTGCCTCAGATAGCTGGATGTGAGTCCCTCCTTGTGAGGTGGGGCCGTGGGGTTCAGATGGGCTTGTTGCTTACGTACCTGGCTCCCTGTCGCGTGGCAACAGCCCTACCCGAGCTACTCGACGTGATAGCCACGGTGGCAGTAGATACACCCAGGCTTTTAGTCATGGGTGATTTCAATTTGCCATCCGTTGGTGAAACGTCCGAGGTGGCTCGGGAGTTCATGGCTTCCATGACGGCCATGGACCTGATCCAGTTAGTTCATGGCCCTACTCACAGGGGAGGTCACACTCTGGATTTGATTTTTGTCTCGGGCAGTGGTTGAGTTGCCTTGTTATAGGGGATATAGACATGGAACCCTTGTCATGGACTGACCACTCACTCCTTCGCCTAGATCTTCGAACCGCGACCCCTCACCGCAGGGAGGCGGACCCAATTAGATGGATCCGCCCCAGGCACCTGATGGATCCTGATAGGTTCCAGACGGAGCTTGGGCCATTTCCTGAGGATCTAGCACATGACTCGGCCGAGGACCTGGTAGCTGCCTGGGATCGGGCGGCTGGTGGGGCCTTGGACCGAGTTGTGCCTTTGCGGCCTCTGACCCGATGCCGATCCCGTGTGGCTCCTTGGTTTACTGAGGAGCTGAGGGAAATGAAGCGCCGGAAAAGACTCCTGGAGAGCAGTTGGAGGGCCAGTCTCGCTGAATCTGATCGAACACTGGTAAGGTCGCATATTAAGGCCTACCTAGTGGCGATAAAGACGG
Organism: Pantherophis guttatus; assembly: GCF_059756535.1. Classification (NCBI taxonomy): domain Eukaryota; kingdom Metazoa; phylum Chordata; class Lepidosauria; order Squamata; family Colubridae; genus Pantherophis; species Pantherophis guttatus. The sequence continues at coordinate 150,925,253 of NC_142065.1, forward strand.
CAAAGTCTAACTACTTTTCCGCCTCTATTGCGTCATCAGGGAATCGTCCGGCCGCCCTGTTTAGGGTGACCCGCGCCCTGCTCCACCAGGGAGTGCGGGAGGATCCCTTAGAAGGCAGGGCGGAGGATTTCAGACAATACCTGTATGACAAAATCGCTCAGATCCGGAGGGATCTGGACTCTGACTGGGTAGATCAGGGCAGGGTGACGAGGAACAGTCTTGAGAATGTTATCTGGGAAGAGTTTGATGCTGTGACTCCCGTTGATGTGGACAGGATTTTGGAGAGACTTAGTGCGGCCACATGTTTACTGGACCCGTGTCCCTCCTGGTTGGTACTGGCTTCCCGGGAGGTTACACGAGGCTGGCTCCAGGGCGTCATTAATGCTTCGTTGAGTGAGGGTCACTTCCCCGCTGCCCTGAAAGAGGCGGTGGTGAGGCCTCTCCTCAAGAAGCCGTCCCTGGATCCAGCAATATTGGCCAACTATCGTCCTGTTTCCAACCTTCGCTTCATTGCGAAGGTTGTTGAGAGTGTGGTCGCGCAACAGTTTCCGCAATTCCTGGAGGAAACATCCTATCTAGATCCGTTCCAGTCAGGTTTCAGGTCTGGGCACAGCACGGAAACGGCATTGGTCGCGTTGGTGGATGATCTCTGGAGGGCTCGGGACAGGGGTTATTCCTCTGTTCTGGTCCTATTAGATCTCTCAGCGGCTTTTGATACCATCGACCATGGTATCATGCTGCACCGGCTGGAAGAGTTGGGGGTGGGAGGCACTGTGCTGCGGTGGTTCTCCTCCTTTCTCTCCGACCGGTCGCAGTTTGTGTTGGCAGGGGGGCAGAGGTCGACCTCGAGGCCTCTCATCTGTGGAGTGCCGCAGGGATCGGTCCTCTCGCCCCTTCTGTTCAACATTTATGTGAAGCCGCTGGGCGAGATCATCCGTGGCTTTGGGGTGAGATACCACCAGTACGCTGATGACACCCAGCTGTACATCTCCACCCCAGGCCACCCCAACGATGCCCTTGAAATGATGTCCCAGTGCCTGGAGGCTGTGCGGATCTGGATGGGGAGGAACAGGCTCAGGCTCAACCCTTCCAAGACTGAGTGGCTGTGGCTCCCGGCATCCCGATATAGTCAGTTGACTCCATCGCTGACTATTGGGGGCGAGTCTTTGGCCCCCACTGAAAGGGCTCGCAATCTGGGAGTCCTCCTGGATAGGCAGCTGTCTTTGGAGGAACATCTAACGGCTGTTACCCGGGGGACCTTTTATCAGGTTTGCCTGATTCGCCAGTTGCGGCCCTTTCTTGATCGGGATTCCTTGTGCACAGTCACTCACGCCCTCATCACCTCTCGCCTTGACTACTGCAACGCTCTCTACATGGGGCTCCCCTTGAAGAGCACCCGGAGGATCCAGCTGGTCCAGAATGCAGCAGCGTGGGTAGTGATGGGAGCAACATGGTGCTCCCATGTAACACCGCTCCTGCACGAGCTGCACTGGCTCCCGGTGGTCTTCTGGGTGCGCTTCAAGGTGTTGGTTATCACCTTTAAAGCGCTCCATGGCATAGGGCCTAGCTATCTCCGAGACCGCCTGCTGCTACCGACGACCTCCCATCGACCCGTGTGCTCCCACAGAGAGGGCCTCCTCAGGGTGCCATCAGCCAAACAATGTAGGCTGGTGGCCCCCAGGGGGAGGGCCTTCTCTGTGGGGGCTCCCACCCTCTGGAATCAGTTGCCCCTGGAGATAAGAAGAATCCATGACCTCAATGCCTTCCGTCGTTCCCTGAAAACCTATCTTTTTCAGCAAGCCGGGTTGGCTTAGAAGAAATTTTTAAATTCTTTTAATTAGTTTGTGATTCTTAACTTTCGGGCCAAAATTTATATATATTTTTAAATGTTTTAATATTTGTATTCTATGTTTTTTATCTTGGCTGTACACCGCCCTGAGTCCTCAGGGAGAAGGGCGGTATATAAATTGGAAATTAAATTAAATTAAATTAAATTAAGTGCAAGCTATGAATGCATTTTCCATTCAAAGAGACAGCAGTTCTTGGTCCAAGTTCTTACGTCTTGAACAACTACTAGCTTTCTGCACTGTGAAAAGACTCCCTGGGAAAGGCTACAGGTTACAACTCTCCTTTTGACTTTCTGAGAAGTCAGCACCCAGTTGACTATGAAACTATACGCAGCCTGGCCTCATTTTCTGCTGCTCTGGAGCATTCAGAGCAGTGATGGGTTCCTCCCAGTTTGGCCCAGTTCGGCCGAGCTGGTAGCGGTGACGATATGACGTCACCGAACTGGTTTTCTCTGTTCAGGAGCTGGGCCCTCCCACCCCCCGGATTATTCTTACTTTTTATTTGGTCCCGCCCCCAATCTATTCGCTGCCTCCCGAGTCCTAGCTGATCGGCTAGAAGGAAAAAAACTGTTTAAACTCTTGCCGCAGGGCTTTAAAGGGCCACCCTACAGCTGATCAGTGTTAAAAGGCAGTGTGGTGGTAGACCGGTGTGCTCCAAAAACAAATGGGTAGACCGGTGCTTCCAAAAACAAATGGGTAGACCGGTGCCTCCAAAAACAAATAGGTAGACCGGAACACTTCAAGAATAAATGGATAGACCAGTACAGCTCTGCAAGCAATTAAAAGCCTGGTAGACCAGTACCTCTGCTAAATCCTAAAGAATTGTCACATGACCATCAAACCACGCCCACAAAATAAGCCACACCCACAGAACCGGTAGTAAAAATTTTTAGAACCCACTCCTGATTCAGAGTACCACTAGGGCAGACAGGGCCAAAAATTTTGACCCAGATTTGAAATTTTTATGGCTGGGGAGGGAGAAAATACACTGGTTTATTAAATTACACTGGAAAACAAAGATTTCGCTTCCTGAACACTTTGGGGTATATGTTACAGATTTTGGACTGTCATGAAAATAACCTATAACTTAACCTACCATGTACTATTTTATAAAAACCTTATGATTTTGAAATTTCTTCTACATATTTTAAGTTTACTCATTTTTGCTTGCATTATAAGATGCTTTGTGTAGATCATGCATGTCCCAGCATGCACTCAGCACCTATTGCTTAGCATTTGTGGAACTGGTACAGTTTAGGCATGCCTAAGCATGTTTCAGCTGGATGGATGCTGTCTGAGAAGCCAATAAAAGCAGCTCACGTGCACAGGTGCTATTCATTTCATTGATACCAATTTCCTTGTATTTTGATGCATTGTTTCAAGGCATAGTCTTGTCTATGCACATGTAATTTACATAACAAACAAGACAGTTATAGACTTGCTATTGGATGATTGATGAAAACAGAAATGATTCGTCAATGTCAGAACAGCCACAATACATGTTGTTACCTTTGTGGTGAGTATATGCTTAAGCCTCAAATATGCACTTTTTAAAAAAAAACATATGAATTGTACTTTGGCTGAAAGACTGGTGGTCAAGACAAGGCCTGAGGTCCTCAATTTTGTTGTGCAAATTCTAAGGGACACTCAGAAAATCAATACCGTTTGTTGTTCCTATGATATGGCGAGAACAGAATGATCATGTGATGGACTGTGACTTCTGTCTCACTAATGCCACTGGTTTCTCTGCTGAAAATAAAAATGCAAATACCCCAATCTGCCCTTGGTCATGAGACCAGTGCCACATGATGACAATCTGCCAGTATCAAATCCGCTACAGAAATGGAACTTAGAAGAAACTGATAAAGATGCTGCAATGCACCAGCCAGGCACAGACAGTAACAATGATCTAGATTTTGAACTGTTGCACTAACTTTGGAACAGCTTCCTCATTCGCACAAGTCATCCCTTAAATATCATCATCAGTTCATCCATGCCACAGAAGTCCACAACGCTGGGAAAAATGTAAAAAAGAAGAGGTTGACCAATAGCAAGCAATTGGTGGAGCCTTGGTGGCGCAGCAGACTAAAGTGCTGTTAAGTAGCACCAGCTGCCTGCAATTACTGCAAGTTCAAATCTCACCAGGCTCAAGGTTGACTCAGCCTTCCATCCTTTCGAGGTAGGTAAAATGAGGACCCGGATTGTGGAGGCAATAAGCTGACATTGTATAAAAAAGAACACCGCTTAGGGGGGGCCTGAAAGCCCTACTAAGCAGGTATATACAAAAGTATGAAGGCTATTGCTTATGGCATTGTAAGCCACCCTAAGTTTCGGGAGAAGGGCGGCATATAAATCGAACCAATAAATACATACATACATACATACATACATACATACATACATACATACATACATAATATCAGTGATGGGTTTGTCACTGGAAGACCTGAAGAGCCAAGTTGGAGGCAGATCATCCTGGAGAAGATCTGTCTATTTGGCTACTAAATTGACACTGCCCTGATGACGCATAATCATTCAAAGAGCATAAAAAGTATTTCTTCCTTTAGGGATTCTTCAGGAAATGAGTTAGTCAGAAATGCACAATCTGTGCCTCCTCCAGAGCGTTGAATGTGGTCTGGTAGCCACCCTGTTTCCCCCAAAATAAGACCCAACTGGAAAATAAGGCCTAGCATGATTTTTCAGGATGCTCGTAATATAAGCCCTACCCCAAAAATAAGCCCCAGTTAAGATCGTCAGCAGACGGAGGTGTTTAGTAATGTATTTCCCCCAAAATAAGACCTAACCAGAAGATAAGCCATAATGCATCTTTTGGAGCAAAAATTAATATAAGACCCAGTCTTATTTGGGTAGTTATGACTTTGGGCCAATTCACTCTCTTTTAACCCAACCTATCTCAGAGGATTGTAGTTGTGTATAGTCGTAGGAGGCAGCAGCATTCCATAATGCTCAATCAGAATAGAGTTGGAAGGGACCTTGGAAGTCTTCTAGTCCAACCCCCTGCTCAAACAGGACACCCTATACTTGACAAGTTTATAGGGTAGCTAAGTGGACTAGATTTCTCTGACTCCTGAGGCAAAATTATACTGTGTAAGAAATCATACTCATACTCTTGAGCATGTAGAGAAGGCTCTACGTAAAGATAAGGGATGAGGTTTATCCACTTTCTCTTAACTCTTTTCTACTGACAAACATTCACTCTACTTATTAATAAACAAATAATTGGGTGACCTTCCCTCAGCCCTTTAGGATAACTAATTAACTATCTGCGAGGTGAAACTTCTAGGCATTTTCATCAGCAAAATGTATTGTTCGCAGCACCCAGGGCCTGCATAAAATTGCCTCAGGCAGGCTGCTGTTGCTTCTCCATAATTATATTTTATAATCCTCCTTTGCACACAAGGACTCAATCCAGTCATTCTTGATGCATTAGGATCCCCTTCAAACCCATTAGCTGTATCAGAGGCTGGGCAGCATCACTCTCTCTTCAAAACATTTTATGACGAGGTGACTCTATTACAAAACCGTGAACTATGAATATTTAAGCATGCTGCACACATATTAAACTGCTGAAATCAATCCTGCTCTTTCGCTACCCCAGCAAGATTTGGAAAATGGTTCTATGCTCTGTCATTTTTTATTATTATTTTATTTTCCAGCAAAGAGCAGGGATCTTTTATTTGTAATCATAATAAAAATGTGACAGGTAGTCATCCAGAACCACTTATCCAGTCTTCGGGTTGTTCTAATTGGTTGTCCAAGAGAAAAGAGTTATAGTATAGCTCAGATTGGCTAGATGCTCAAACTTCAGATCTTTGGGCACTACACAAAGTTCTTCTTCCGCATAATGTTTTTCCTAATTTATTAATAAAATACTGATTTCTTGACCTTCTTCATCTACAGGTAGTCCTCGACTTATAACCATTAATTTAGTGTCCGTTCAGACAGTGGTGAAATCCTCCTCAGTTTGCCACCGGTTCGCTGCCTGTGCATGCGTGGTGCGTGCCAAATGCACACTGCACGCACATGGGCAGTGCACACCAAGCACGCTGTGCATGTGGATGCACAGTATGTGCCAAATGTATGCTGCACGTGGAAAAAGGAGGCTTGGGAAGGTAAGTAGAACAGCGGAGGGGAACAGCTGTGCTGCACGATTTAGATTCACTAGAAAGCAGGATTTCCTGCTTTCTAGCGATTTTAAATTGTGCAGCACAGCTGATCATCGGAAATACAGGTTTGGACCAACCGGTAGCTTTTTTTTACTACCAGTTCGCCGAACTGGTAGCTTTTATCACTACCGGTTTGCCCAAACTGGTGCAAACCGGTAGGATTTATAATGGCACTTAAAAAAGTGACTTATCACAATTTTTCACATTTGCAGTCATTGCAGCATCCCCATAGTCACATGATCAAAATTTGGACGCTTGGCAACTGGCATGTATTTATGACGGTTGCAGTGTCCCAGTGTGATGTGACCTTTTGTGACCTACCGACAAGCAAAGCCAATGGAGAAGCCAGGTTCACTTAATAACCATGTTACTAAGCACTGCAGTGATTCACTTAACAACTGTGTCAAGAAAGGTCGTAAAAAAGGAGGAAAACTTACTTAGCAACTACCTTGCTTAGCCATAGAAATGTTGGGATCAATTGTGATCGTAAGTCGAGAACTACCGGTAGCATATGATGCAATCTCACATCAGCTTTATAACCACTTCCATACAATCAGTCGCTCTGGACAAGACCAGAAATGTGTCTCCCTTGTGGATTCTTGAGAGCAGAATATGCAATGCTGAGGGCGTGGGGAGTGGGGGAAGAGTGCACCATTTGCAAATGCAATAGTGTTGATTTTCAGGTCACAAAGAAGCCAGGTCTAGAAAAATGCAGTATTAGAATGAAAAATGGTGGCGCACATGGGTAGAATGCAGTACTGCAGGCTAATTCTGCCGACTGCTAGGAGTTCGATCCTGACCGATTCAAGGTTGACTCAGTCTTCATTCCTTCCGAGTTTGGTAAAATGGGGACCCAGATTGTTGGTAGAAATATGCTGACTCTGTAAACTGCTTAGAGAGAGCTGTAAAGCATCATGAAGCAGTATATAAGTCCAAGTGCTATTTCTTGCAATAAAGAAATATCAATATTTCTGAGGCTACCCTTGATAAACCCTACGAAACCTCTTCCATCCAGATTTCCTCTTTGAAAATAGTTGTTCTACTATCAAAGACTTGACTTGTTCTTATCTTATTTAGTTAAAGTTGCCCCTCTTTGCATCTCTGTTGTACCTCTTTTATCTTGACTGCTTGGCTTACACCATGGTCAAAAAATTGGGTGGGAGGGGAGGAATTCAGCAGTTAATCTCATTCAAATTCATACACCAGTTTGACTTGGTGGTTAAGGCATCAGCCTAGAAGCCAAGTGACATGAATTCTAGTTGTACCTTAGGCACAAAGCCAGCTAGGTGACTTTGGGCCAGTCACATTCTCTCAGCCCCGCAAAGAAGGAGCAATAGCAAACCTTTAATGAAAACCTTTGCCAAGAAAACTGCAGGGACTAATCCAGGCAATCTCAAAAGCATCCCTGTTAGTCCTCAGGCTATTTGCTCACTGATTCATGTTGTATATTATTTGGGGGAAGGGGGTTGGCATTCTTTTTAATTGGTGGGTGTTTGGGATCTGAGCTCCCCTGCTTAGTGGTAGAGATACAAAATGATAGGCTTGAAATATAACAGGCACAGCTTTTGGGGCTGAAAACTCAGGCTGAACCTTTTGAGTGAGATGTCAAGCCGCTTTCCCAAAATGGGTGGCACCAGGACAAAAACTAAATTTGACTTAGTTTTATTTAGCCACTTAAATTAACTACACTTACTATGTTAGTTCATTCATATTTAAGATTTTTCCCCTTTATATTACATTAAAAATTACCATTCTTTTAGAAAATCCCCCCCAGACCTTTAAACTGCGATTTACATAACGTAATAATTTCATAATCTATTGCATTACAATTTGGGTCATATACAATATACCAAACCTCAAGTGGATTGAAATGTTGGAAAATTAGGTGTGTAAAATTTTACTGCATAGTAAATACTGAATAGGAAAAGAAATAGCAATAACACTTAGACTTATATACTGCTTTACAGTGCTTTACAGCCCTCTCTAAGCAGTTATACAGAGTCAGCATATTGCCACCAACAATTTTGGGTCCTCATTTTACCCACCTCGGCAGGATGGAAGGCTGAGTAAACTTTGAGCCTGATGAGGTTCCATCTGCCACATTGCAGGCAGCCGGCAGGCAGCAGAAGTAGCCTGCAGTACTGCACTCTAACCACTGCGTCACCCTGGCTCATTTTAAAAGCTTTAATTCAAGAAGTTACCTCAGCCAAGCCCAAAGGTTAACTACAGGGATGGATTTCTTCAGTGTCCTTTGCTTTAGATGGTGTAACTGTTGAATGTAGAAGAAAATAAATAAGCACACAAAGATAGCAGAGACTTGAGATTGGCAGAGAACTTGGCTATTATCTTAGATGCAAGGGTTCTAGAATAACACCCAGGTTCACTGCAAATCTCAGCTCTCTGTTATCTTTTTGAATAGGACTTTCTTTTCTGTGGAACTGCTTTTCCATCGGTATAGTCTCATAACCTGATATAGATCCATCAGAATAATGTGCCGACATAAAACACTCCTGAGAAATTCTTGACATCTCTTTAGCAAATGCTGTACAAATGCACAGAGAAGTGGTCAAACTTCACAAAATTTACGAGACTCTCTATCTCAAAGCATTAGAACAGGGATGTCCAACTCGTGGCCCACAGGCCGGACGCATCATGCGCTGGCCACGCCCATCCCAGTTTAGCAAAGGGGGGGAGTCGCGATACGTCAGGTGATGACAACGTGACACCACGAGTTTGACACCCCTGCATTAGAAGGAAGCCTATGAACATGTGTAGTCATGCCTTTAACTAGAAAGAATGTAGGCCATAAGCCATATGCTTAAAGATGTCCACTAAAAAGTGAACTAATCACCCAAAAGAGTGAACAAAATCATCTAGTGCAATATTTCTTATTTTGCCCCTCTAGAATAAAAGATCCCGAAGATGACTATTTCCTTATATGCTCAATTAAAACACACACACACACATGCACACACATTTCCAATGATTATGGTGAGAGGCTTTCCAAGAACAACTGCTAAAATAGATCAAATCATTAGTCTGGCACTTTCATTATTCCGTTTCTAGCAGCAGCTTGATTTAGTGGAAGTTATAAACACTGAAGAGCGGCTCTGTCTCCCGCTGTTCTCACCTAGATTTTTGCCAGCTAGAAATTAAAAGATACCCAGTTTATAAAGACATAAAAGGAGATGATTGGCTTTCAGCTGTTGTTGATAGTATTTTTACCATGTTTCTCAGCAAATATAATAACAACAAATGGAGCACGTTCTATGAATGGGCTCATGCTATCAAGCTGTACTTTCTTTAGTTTTGATTTGTTAAATAAGTAACAGTTAGCTGGGTTTATAGATTGCGCTAATCTATAATGATCACATGAAGTGTTAATACCACTTGATAATGCCTTGGTAAGGCCACACTTGGAATACTGCATCCAGTTTTGGTTGCCACAATGTAAAAAAGATGTAGAGACTCTAGAAAGAGTGCAGAGAAGAGCAACAAAGGTGATTAGGGGACTGGAGGCTAAAACATATAAAGAACGGTTGCTGGAATTGGGTATATCTAGTTTAATGAAAAGAAGGACTAGGAGTGACATGATAGCAGTGTTCCGATATCTCAGAGGTTGCCACAAAGAAGAGGGAGTCAAACTATTCTCCAAAGCACCTGAGGGTAGGACAAGAAGCAATGGGTGGAAACTCATCAAGGAGAGAAGCAACTTAGAACTAAGGAGAAATTTCCTGACAATTAATCAGTGGAATAACTTGCCTCCAGAAGTTGTAAATGCTCCAACACTGGAAGTTTTAAAGAAGAGATTGGATAACCATTTGTCTGAAGTGGTGTAGGGTTTCCTGCCTAAGCAGAGGTTTGGACTCCAAGGTCCCTTCCAACTCTGTTATTCTATTCTATTCTATTCTATTCTATTCTATTCTATTCTATTCTATTCTATTCTATTCTATTCTATTCTATTCTATTCCATTCCATTCCATTCCATTCCATTCCATTCCATTCCATTCTAGCCATGGTTAAGGAAAGAAGCAAATCTAATGCCTGATTTTGCTGTTAAAATCATTACACATACAGTAAGAGCAAGGTGTATTACCAAATCAAGATTTTTTTTAAAAAAAAGTGCTTTATTTGTACAAGTGTTTTTGTGCTACAATCACACACACGCACGCACACAATCTAAATGGCTTATGGAAGCAGGATTCAATAAATGCTACAATCCATATAATAGGAATAAATAACACTGTAAAATCAAGGTATAATGACAATCTCATTAGCAGCATCCATGCAAACATCTTCAGTCAATACTTCCTCCATACCTCAATCCCTCAATGCTTACTTAAATAGCCAAGTATTCCCTAATCTCCTAAGTGCCAAAAATAAAGATGCCAGTTTTATTTCACGAGGCAGGAGGAACAGATTGCATAGGTCAGGAGAACTCTAGCACAGGATGGTTGTTTCCAAGTCTTTTCTCATCACACCTCAATAAAAAGTCCTTTATACACGTTAAATAAAGCCCGTTGTCTGTTGGATGCCTTATGCCTGTCCATCAAATTGGTTCTTTAATACAAAATGCAGGACGGATCACTTCGTGTCCTACTTTCCACCTCTATTCTGCTACTGCTATGGGCATAAAGGGCGAAAGCTGGAATAACCAAAGGCCGCTCGTTTGGGGAACACCCATGCTAATAATTACTTGCAGCACTGTTTCCAGTGACTCTGCAAAGTCCGGTGCTTTTTAGCCTAGCTATAAACATTATCCTCGATAGTTTGTTTAGTGATTGTTCAAACTTACAGTGACACTGGAAAAAGTGACCTATGACCGTTTTTCACACTTAACGATCATTGCAGCAAATCCATGCTCATGTGATCAAAATTCAGACGCTTGGCAACCGATTCATATTTATGATGGTTGCAGTATCCTGGGGGTCACATGATCCCCTTTTGTGACCTTCTAACAAGCAAAATCAATGGGGAAGCCAGATTCACCTAACAACCGTGTTGCTCACTTTAACAACTGCAGTGATTCATTCATTTAACAACTGTGGCAAGAAAGGTTGCAAAATGGGGCAAAATGGGCTTAATTATCTTGTTTAGCAACAGAAATTTTGGGCTCAGTTGTGGTTGTAAGTCAAGGACTACCTGTATTGTCCCAAAGGTGCTTTTTCAAGAGGCAACTGGACTTTGTGGTTTTTCTTTGAAGACAAGAAGCTTCTTATCCAAGAAGCTTCTTCAGCTCTCAGAGCTCTACAGAGCTGAAGAAGCTTCTTGGATGAGAAGCGAAATGTCTTCAAAGAAAAACCAGAAAGTCCAGTAGCCTTTTGAAAAAACATCTTTGGGACAACCATGAGCTAGATGATTGAGAATCTCCATAAACTACCTGTACTGTATAGATAAACTCTTGCTTATTGTTCATGTCTTGCCTTTTGCTTTTGCTTGCCTCCTACTGCATTTCTCCAGTTACCTGTTTGGTTGTTTTGATGATGCTTAATAAATAAACATCCAGCTACTGTATATTTTTGTTGGCTGAGCCGCATTGTGTGTGTATTTGTTTTGATCTGGATAGGAGGATTGACTAGGAGTGCGCTGGGTGCAAACCAAACTGGAAATTACCCACAGTAATTTTCCAGTCCTCTCAGATTTAGTGTTAAGCCAAACTGGAAAAAAAAAACATGCTTAACCAAGATGCCCATGTCCCGTATTCAGGCTTTGACATATTACCAAGAACAGAACATTGGAAAGCCAGAGGTAGCAATCCAGAATGCCTGTCACTCTGTTTTTCTGCTGTGAGAACTGGACGTTTAATACAGGACCCCCATTTTTTGACAACATGATGGGATTTCAAAAGTTAAAAATCTTCTGTGATCTGCAGATTTTCAAATAAAGCATATGAAAAGCCTTGAGATTTCAATCTCTCGACTGTGGAAAAGCAAAATGGATAAGATCTATCCATCTAGGCTAAGGGCTATAAGAATTTAGCTCTTGAGTAGAATCTATCTAGTCTAAAGCCATGGTGGCACAGTGGTTAGAGTGCAGTACTGCAGGCTATCTCTGCTGGCTGCCTGCAATTTGTCAGTTTGAATCTCACCAGGCTCAAGGTTGACTCAGCCTTTCATCCTTCCGAGGTTGGTAAAATGAGGACCCAGATTGTCGGGGGCAAGAGAATGACTCTATAAACCACTTAGAGAGAGTTGTAAAGCACTGTGAAGCGGTATATAAGTCTAAATGCTATTGCTATTGCTATTCTAGAGTCCAGCACAGCTGCAAGGCTCCACAGTGGGGGTGGTTTTACAAAACAAAATTGCTGCACTTTACAGATAAAATTGCTCATATTCACTCTCAGCTGGACACAAGATGGGCAGGATCTCACCAGCAGGGTGAAGTCAATTTGCAATCTCATCTGGGATGTTTTCAAGCCTGTGACACCTGAAGGAGCTAGCAGGATACTCTGCTGAATTAATGAAGCCACTTGTAAATTAGAGCCTTCCCCTCTTGGATAGTACCAGTGGCTACAGAAGGTACAATAGTATGGGTACAAAAGAGTGTAAATGCATCCTTAGGGGAAGGGATAATGGCACCTTCCTGAAGGAGAGGGGATGGCAAGCCCCTTGTTCCTCAAAAAATTATTTCTTGATCCAGCTATTTTAGGTGACTATTGACCTACTGTTCTTTTGTTTGGTTGTTCAGTAGGTTGTTAAACTCAGATTCAAAAGATCTTGGATGAAATGAATTGCCTTTCTGTCAGGGTTGAGACTAGAGCAGGGGTCTTAAGCACTATGGTCACTCTTGTGGATAACTTGTAATATGCTCCTCTCCTCATTCTTTTAGACCTTTCAGCATCATTTGATACCCTCAACGGTAGCATCTTTTTTGGGAAAAACTCTTGAGATTTGGGGATTGCAGGCACTGTATTGCAGAGGTGCCACTCCTTCCTGAGTAAGCTTTTCCAATCAGTGTTCCAGACCAGGGCTCTCCAAACCTAGCAACTTTAAGATTTGTGGACTTCAACTTCCAGGATTCCCCAGGAATTGGAGGAATTGTGGCAATTGACATCCACAAGTCTTAAAGTTGCTAGGTTTGGAGAGCCCTGTTCTAGCTTCTGCATTCCAGTATGGAGTCTCCCAGAGCCCAGTCCTGCTTCCCACCATATTTACAATCTACACAAAACCCCTGAGGGAGGTCATCTATTAGTTCAGGGCCCAGTATATTGATGATACCCATCTCTATATCTCAACACCAGAGTCATGGAAGCTGTGAGGAACGCACTGGGCAAAAGAGACTTAGAGATTGAATCCCAGCAAAATGAAGTTATTGTTAAGACACAAACCATGACACCATGAAGCTTCCATCCAGTCCTGTTGACAGGGTTGCACTTCCTCTGAAAGTGTGGAAGCAATGAACAAGAGGGTCTTTGGCCAACTCCAGCAGGTCTGCCAGTATTGCCCATTCCTGGATTGGGAGATCCTGAAGAAAGCAACCTCTGTCATATGTCAGTTAGACTACTGCAATTTCCTCTCAATGGGGCTTGAAGATGAACAGAAGGTTCAAGTGTTGACCTATTAATTGGTGCTTGTTGGAGTTGACAGAATAGCACCTATCTTGTGCAAGCTTCATTGGTTATTAGTAGGCTTCAGGTTCAATTCAAGTGCCAGTTGGTACCCATAATCCTTATTACCTGCTCAACTTCCATGATCTGGCTGGGAGAAGATGGTGAAGTTCCTACCACTAAAAACATTAGAGAGGATACAAACTCAGCAAATGCCATTCTTTACAGCGAATATCTTGTTCTCCTCTGGAAGTGTTTACTTTCCTGTAGTTAGGCTAATCCCATCCTTCTATTCCTTAGGAAGAAATGCTGAAGCTCCCCTTCCCTATGGCATGACTTTTTAGTGTCATATTTTAAAAACCAATAAATAAGGTGTATTTATAAGGTTTATATTTTTTTAAGTTTGTTTAATGCTTTACTGATTTTATTGATGTTTAAATTACTTAGTTTATAGGTGATGTAGACTTGGCCCCATACAAGCAATTATAATGCATGATAATAAGTAAACAATAAAACTGAAGGTTCCTAGGCTGTAAAATGAGAATTTTATATTCCCTCTGCTGGGAATTTATTTTTGGAAGATGCAAGAAAAACTTGACCTTATATTTTCTTCCCTATGACAACAATGAAACCATCTCCAACATCAGTAAACAGTTAACCAGTTATTTGTTTCACGCCTGGCAAAATATCTAATGATCTTTTTCATCTGACCAAGAATAAAACAAAATTGAGTTGCTGGAGTTTTATGTTTTCAGCTATGCTGTTCCTGCTTCCTGGCATGCTTTGGCAGAATCTCTGGCATATCTTGACTTTCTCCTTCAGTTTAAGAATGCAATCTGACTCGGGGCTTGAACGCATCAAGTGAAAGTCAGGAACAATGTTTCCATCCCCTTTATTTAAGTTGAATTAAATATTAATTAAACCAGATTTTCTTTTTGTACTGGCCCCATGTAATACTTTTTGGAGTATGATCCCTGGCATACCACTTAGAGACCAAATACCATCTTTGACCAATAAAACTGTGCATGCCTCATCACAAACCTGTTCACCTAAAAAACAGATTATCTCAGTCTTAAATAATGACATCTGTCTACTGTGCAGCTCTGTCAACATGGGCTAAGTATATGGACAATTGTATTGTAGGAAATTAGCACCCACCCCTTTCCTAGAAGAATGAAATATTTTAGGAAATTTCCCCCCCCCACTTTTTCCCCACTTGGAGCTGAACCCAGAAGGATATTTCTTCTAACAGTATAAAGTGAACAGAAATGCAAAACCGTCCTCTGATCTGATAATGTCTTTGTAGGAGTTTACCATTAGGTAATCAATCATCTGCAAATTCTAATCAACACTACTCTGCCAGCAATTGATAAAGATACCATAAGCCTCCATTGTGATATATATTGACATGTGTCACCAATATGCTTACCTCCAAGTACACAAAAATGAGACTCAGAAGCAAAATCTATGTACCGTCCATCAAAGTAGCCAATGACGGTTAACTTCTTAAGTGTTTGCTACATGGAGAAGAGAAATTTTTTAGAATATTATTGTTATGAATCTTTTTTTTTTTTTTTTTTTACAAATGTAGTTAAAATGACTGGGCTGGAGACATGATAAAAAAAATAAAAATAAAAATCTAGCCTATCCATGATCTTTTACTAGATGATAAAACAAAAATGTAAACCGGTACAACATAAGAACAACATTACTTTGTTCTCATCTCCTCCTCATTACTTTAGAATTTCAGAATTTATCGTTCTTTTTGCCCACACAACATAATGTGATCTGCTCAAGGCTTTTTTATTTTGACTCCTTACTGGCAAAGCCTTCAACTTGTACTACGGACTTTAGCCTTGAAGCCAAGTGCAAATTAGCTTTAAATCAGTGAAGCTGATTAAAGCCTCATTGTATCTGAGTCCTAATAGGAAGCATATAGACAAAGGACAGGGGAGGGGGAGAAAGGAAAAGCCCACTTAAACGCAGCAAGAGTTGCCTCTTGTAACTTGGAATGTGTGCAATGCTTCTCAGCTTCATTTTTCTTGGATAAAACCATGAAAGGCTTTGGGCTATTTACCTGCTGAGAGAATGGAGCCAAATTTCTAGTTTGATGAAAATAGCCAAGGAACAATCAAAGACATTACTATACTTTGTTTCTCTTAAATAGTAAATATATTTTTAAAAAAAATACTTTAAAAAAATTCTAAAATGAGAGAAAGGGGGAATGGCATCAAATCATTCCAAAGTACCTTGCCTTAGTGTGAAAATTTTATATTGACTTAAATGCATGCCAAGGCCAAATATAAAAGACGATATTTGGGAAATAACAAAAATTTTCTAAGAATGATCAACTTATAAGGAATTTGTTGCTGGCAATGGTGAAATCCAGCAGGTTCTGACAGGTTCTGGAGAACCCATAGAGGAAATTTTGAGTAGTTCAGAGAACTGGCAAATACCACCTCTGGCTGGTCCCAGAGTTGGTGGGAATGGAGATTTGCGGTATCCTGCCCCTGCCACGCTCATCAAGCCACACCCACTAAGCCACATCATGCCCACCAAGCCACGCCCACAGAACCAGTAGTAAAAAAAATTGGATTTCACCACTGGTTGTTGGGCTTTTTCCTTTTTTATTTTAAGAAAAGATCGAAGGTCCTTTGAGCTAAGTTTGAGTCCGGGTGACTACATGTACCAAAACCATGCAGTTTTCATAGCAACAGTACCAAGGTTATTGGCTTTTCCCAATATTTCTTTTAAACTTTCATCGTCTGGACTGCTGCCTAAGGTTTTGCTGGTCATCTCTAATACAAGGAGGAATCAAATTTGACTCTGCTTAGCTTTTTTAGAGATCAGCCATGGTCAGTTAAATGTGCTTGTCTTGCATCCCTTTTTTAAATACCTCTTCTAGCAAACCAAATTTTCTTCTCTTCAAACCATGCAAGATTTTCAGCATAAGCCTGTGTGAGTATCGGGGTGGGAGTTGGTTAGGAGGAAGCAATGTGGTAGTTCTACCACTACAGCTAAATCCTCCTATCTCCCCAAGATGGAAGGTGGGCTGACAGTTTTCCTTGGCTTTCTAGCCTACCAACCTTTATACAGTTTTATTTTCTCCATGGAAAGTTTTCTATGGGAAAATGAAACTAAACTGCAGACTTTCTAGGTTAACGTGCTGTACATAAAGAAGGTGTCTATATTGAGATCTGTTTGGATTCTCCCACTTGAGGGAAATAAGTAGATTTAGACCTTCCTATTTCAGGACTTAAGTCTCTATGTTTGGTACAGCTAATGGGACTCAAGTAGTCTGAGCAATCAATAGGTAGATGGAAGGAAATTATTGTTGAAGATCTTGACTTCCTTAGCAAACCATGGATAATACCTCTACCAATTTTTTACCTCCTGCAACCCCCCACCCCCAAGAGAGCTAGGTTTTCTCTCTTAGAATTTTTAGCTAATTAGTTAACATCAAAGGTTTCAGAGACTACACTGGGATTTCTGAGTCACATATAACTAACTAGACCTCCCATATCTAGGCTGCCAAAATCTGATAAATCACCAGATGGCAGCAAAGATGCATCAATTTGCTGCCATCTAGTGGTCATCCAAGTTGTTGAAGCTCAGAATGGACTAATATGGTCTCAGGAATCTATATGCCAGTAAAGAATACTCGTGGATAGTGGGCATAGCACCCTAAACTATGGTTAGCAGTATATCTTCATGGGGTACCCAGACAGACCATGTTGTAAGGGCCCAGTTTAACCTATGCAGAGGAGATAGACACGTGATAGGTTATCATGCAATAATTCAAGTTGACAGGAGAAAAAAAAATCAATACAGGCTAACAGTATCCTTCATGTTTTTGCGACATATGTGAGGGCACTTTTAAGAAAGAACTCTCACAGCTGCCAAGGATCACAAGAGAAATTTTGTGGCTGCCAAGCATATGAATAGAAAGCACTGAGCCAAATTTTAATTTATAGAAGAGGTGAATTTATTCTGGGTAGGCTCACCAAACCTACAGATAATGCCTGCAATTACACGACAGTAAACAAGATAATCTAATCCCATTGAATTTTTCAAAATTAATATTAATTGGGAGGCAGCCCTTTTTCTTGCCACTACTTTTTTCATGAAAATCTCAAAAGACAGGGTTTTGTAAGTGATTGTTCACACATACACAAATGCAGAGAGAGGGAGGGAGGAAGGGGGAGGGGGGGAGAGAGATAGTCCTCAATTTACGATCATTTGTTTATCAGTATCAATATTGATATTACTACCTTTTTTATACCTTAAATTCTATTTTTGCAGTTTCACTTCCACTATCAGTGAATTCCCTACATCATGAAATCTGTGAGATCACAATACAGTCTAGATATTTTAATCTGCTAACTGTTCCTAATGAATTTTGTTTTCCTTCATCTATATATTGCTAGTCTGCTTTATTTATAGTGTATCATTATATAATTGTAATATCCTATCTAAGATCTAATTCCTATAATTAGATCTAAGTGATATAAGGTTTTATCATTCTCTTAATAATCCTTATATTTACATTATTAGTATATTATTCTATATATTAATTTTTATTCCTACTATGTATTTGATATTGTTCTATGCCTGAAACAAAGATTGACCAATTGACTGGCTTATTATAGGCAGGAGACCCTGCTAGCAAGAGAATGACCACAAAAACTGCTAATATCAAAACCCAGTTTTAGGCCTTTTTTGGGCAGTTTGGCACTATCTGAAGGTGCTCCGTGTGTTCAAAGTTTTTCTTTTTTTTCTTTAGTCCTATAAATCACGCAAAAGAAAGAGGAAGAAGTACATGTGGATTGGAATGCTGAAGCAGCAATTTTAGCAAATGCTAAAGGGTATCTCAGATGCTGAGTTCTATAAAGTCTGAAATCTAATTATTTTTATGTGTTATAATGCCTTGAGCTGCTGGAGGCCAGGGGGAGGGGATGTGAAAATGTGGCACTAAATAAAAACAGTAATACACTGTCAAGCTCAAGCCCAGAGACAACATAGCAAAATCCAATCGAGTTGTATCCTTTATTTGCTTATAGCTGATGGACAGAATCTTGCCAAACTAAAGCTATAACTTGCTAACCTACTAGGGATATCCTGAGAGCTTCTATGATGTGCCTACCCTGAACCTTTTTTTCCTTTACCAGTCCAGTTTGGGACTACACAGTCTCTTAGTCTGGACCTCTGTGAGAAAGCTCCATGTTTGTTTGTTTATTTATTTTTCGTATTTCTACGCCGCCCACTCTCCGAGGATTCTGGGCAGCTTACATCAAAGACAGTATACTAAATAGCATATTGCCCCCAACAATCTGGGTCGTCATTTTACCCACCTCGGAAGGATGGAAGGCTGAATCAACCTTGAGCCGGTGAGATTTGATCCGCTGATCAGCTGAAGTAGCTGCAGTACTGCACTCTAACCACTGTGCCACCTCGGCTCTTATAATGTTGCCAGAACTCTCCCTCCCTCTCCTCCTCCAGGTGCACATTCCACTACATACAAGTAGTCCTTGACTTACAACACAACTGAGCCCAAAATTTCTATTAATTAATGAGACAGCTGTTAAATGGGTTTTGCCGCATTTTCTTGCCACAATTAAATGAATCATTGCAGTTGATAAAAGTTAGGAACATGGTTATTAAGTGAATGTGGCTTCCCTATTCACTTTGCTTGTTGGAAGGTCACAAAAGGGAATCACATGACCCCAGGATACGACAACCGTCATAAATATGAATCAGTTGTCAAGCGTCTGAATTTTGATCACATGACCATGGGGATGCTGCAATGGTCATAAGTGTGAAAAATAGTCATAAGTCACTTTTTTCAGTGCCACTGTAACTTCGGTCACTAAATGAACTCATATAAGTCAAGGACTACCTGTATTCCCCCTTTCAGTCACCCTAGGACTATTTATGCTATTGGTCAGAACAGTGAATGCCATTCCACAGAACACGACTTAGTCAAGACTTAAACTGGGGAAGGAATTTGGAAGTCCAGGCCCAGCTGCCATTGCCAGTTGTGGGGGAAGCTGGGAATACTTTTAACTTGTTTCCCCTTCCACCCCACTACACGCAGATCTTCACAATACAGATGGCCAAATACCAATGAAGGCAGAGGTGGGTTTCAGCAGGTTCTGACCAGTTCTGGAGAACCGGTAGCAGAAATTTTGAGTAGTTCGGAGAACCAGTAAATACCACCTCTGCCTGGCCCCGCCCCCATCTATTCTCTGCCTCCTGAGTCCCAGCTAATCTGGAGGAAATGGGGATTTTGCAGTATCCTTCCCCTGGAGTGGGGTGGTAATGGAGTTTTTACAGTATCCTTCCCATGCCACGCCCACCAAGCCATGCCATGCCCACCAAGCCACACCCACAGAACTGGTAGTAAAAAATTTTGAAACCCACCACTGAATGAAGGAGAATATTTTTAGCTCAGGGTTGACAAGAGGGAACCTTACTGCTTGTTTCATTATCCAAACTATGTAACATCATCAGTGCTAGTCTAACACTGATGATGTTACCTAGTTTGGGTAATGAAACATTTGTAAGGAAACAACCAAGCTCAGAGAGCACCAAGGACCTCTCAGATAACCCAATATACTGGGAGGTTTGGCACAAGGTTTCAGTGCATGCTCACTTCCCCTTCCTGGTGTAATTCTACAGGTATTTTTACCTGAATTCATAATTGCAGATAACAACCCCATGAGACAGGCAAGCCTTCATAGACTTTTGTTTCTTTTTTAGGGGAAGACAGACTTGTGAGGGAAGACTGATACATCTGCACAGGAAGTAAGGGACCCAGGAACTCAATACAGAAGAAAATAAAGGAAAGCCACTGAGGAAAAAAAATGTGACAAGAAGCTGAAGAGAAATAAGGTGTTGACACTGTTAAAGAGAAGTTCCCTGAGGATGTGGTCCAACACGAGTCCGAAAGCTCGGAAGATTAAACCTCCGGTAACTGACCCAGATTGGATCATGCAAAATTATCCTGACACATGTATATTCACCTTTATTCGTGATAAGGTTTCTATGCTAAAATGGTAGCAATTAAAAACAAAACTGAGAAAAGTAGGTGTTCCTTTTGTCTTTCAGGAATCCTTTAATTAGATCCCATATTTATTTATTCATGACTGTCCAAAGACAGACTGTGAAGAAACAGCACTTGCTTTGTTTAATGTTCTATTACGGTATGTGTGCATTGCAGTAACTTCTAGCCTAGAGATAATAGTTGACCATCTTCTACAGATTGCAGTGTGATTATCTATGAGAAGCACATACATCCCATTTTTCCTGTTCAAGGGTTTTTGCACCCCTTCAAAACCTGCAGAATGTGGTACAAATGAGGTGAGGTTTTTTTATCGTGGGAAATATTGCTTCCGTTGCTTCTATTGTTCTCTTAAAACTATTAAGTATTTAACTCATTAAGATGAATGTGCCACCAATTTGGTTGGCAGTGTGGCAGCCTTAACCCATTCTGCATTTGTCTGTGGCTTCCTCTCTCTAACCAGAGGGCTCAATCAGACATTTATAGCGTACTGTATGTATATTAATTAGATTCAAGAAAACTCTTTTCTGAAGGAAGGACTTCTATTACCACATTGTTTTAATCCTAAAACTGCATTTTCTGGCCACCTAAAAGAATTCCTTGCATATGTTAAGTCTCTCCTTTTTTTTCTCCACATTATCCATTTTACCAATAGATATCCATCAAGGATTAAATATCAGTTGTCACAATCATTAGCTCAGGCTTCCCCCAAACTGGACTTTCCAGATGTTTGGAATTACAAAACCCAGAATCCCATTTTGCAGGGCCAATGTGTAATCTCAATGTGGCATACATTTGCAATACTAGCTGGTAACTAGTCCCTGGTAACTAGCTTCCGCATAGGAAATGACATCACTTTGGTAATGAGATCATTAACCAAACATTGTCATGATGGACAAGATGTCACTGAGCCTTTATCAGGCACCTCAGA
Organism: Pantherophis guttatus; assembly: GCF_059756535.1. Classification (NCBI taxonomy): domain Eukaryota; kingdom Metazoa; phylum Chordata; class Lepidosauria; order Squamata; family Colubridae; genus Pantherophis; species Pantherophis guttatus. Next base: position 150,946,824 of record NC_142065.1, read on the forward strand.
TGGATGGATTCGCATAAGATGATAAACTATAATGTGGTAAGTTTGGCTTGGTACATTGTGTGATCCTAACCATTATGGCTAGTTAGCTATGGGTTATGTATCAGCATGGTGCATGAACTTGGTTGCCAATCACCTAGTTTGTTCCCGTGTCCTCTTGCCAAAAGCTTCTAGTACTCCATGAAACTCAAAGAAAACCTAGCCTTTGACTCACCATAGTGGTATTCTGGCAGGCCCTGTGTTGTGTTTTACCCCAACAAATCCTGATAGCGTATCAAACAAGCTCAAGGACTTTTCCCCAAGTCCAGCTAGGTGAAAAGGAATGGGGAGGCAGGCCATTGCAGACACTCTGTCTGATGAGAAAGAAAACAAACAAGGAATGATCTCACAAGAACATAAATTCCATCTGTAGCGTAAGTGTGGGAGGGAATCCTTCATTTTCAGGGAGAGGAGGAAGACGATGCTGCCAGTTTGCTATCAGCTTCATACAATGAGCAGAATCTTGTACAGTGCCAGAGCTATGGTAAAATGGTTGTGTATCAAGATCTGTAACGTTTATTTTTTGTTATTCAAACTGCCAAGGAGCCTTGAGAAAAGTTCTTGGCCACAGATTACTTGTGTAGATGCAACCCCCTCAGGAACAAAGTCAGAGAATTAGAGGGGGAAGAATTTGTTTGTTCTTCTGGTTATTATCATACTTTAAAAGATAAATTGGACCAATATCTTTTGTGACTGGTTTACATCTCTAGAATGTGTTACACATTTGCATTGCAACGTTACAAATGGAATTGTATCTTCATTTAACATGATTGCCAGTTCTAAAATAATCCTAGCTCTTTGTTTTGGCTATCTGGATTCAAATTTCGCATACAAAGATTATCTGATTCCTCTTTGAACTGGTTGATAATGCATTCTCTCTATCCAAGCAGCTACTATATTATTTCCCAATAAAGGAAGATGCTACTAAAGAAATTTTGTTCATGTTGGATCTCTGAAGGTTTTATCTCACATAAATTTGTTTCTGGAAACAAATCGGTTTAATTGAGCTGTGCATGCTCCACAAGTTATTTATAAATAAGTCTTCCAATCCCATGAAATGGTGGTATCCTTCTGCTATTCATTATTTTTCAGGCTTCCATGACAATCTGAAAAAGTGGCTGCTGTTTTAGTAAGCCAAACTATTAAACCAATATTTCTTAAATACAACTCTAAGCCTAAGAAAAATATAGTTCCTCTAAACTATATTTTTCTTAGACTCATGAATAACCCAGAAAAAAGTTGTGGCTAGTAAAGATGTTTTGCATTCATGTGAAAAACAAAATCTAGGTTTGTAAAATTGCAGCAAGGAAAAACAAAATATGGGAACTAAAATTTCCCCTGCCTCTACAATAAGTCCATTTTCCAGGTGTTCGGCAAAGTTTTGTCATGCAAGGTTCAGAACCCCATGTTTTCCCAATCTCAACTCAAAGCAAGACAGAGGTTGACAGTTCCTACACAAGCCATAACAGCATATTTTCCCCCCTCATACAGCCCCTCAACCATGGTCAGAGTTATCTGACCATGTAATGAGAGGACTGGGAGCAGTGCCTCAATCAGGCTTTCCCCACTTCGATGCTGTCTTGTAGAGGAGCAGAAAGATGACCTTGGAGAAAGCATAGCTAGCCTGGAAATGAAGCGTGAGAAAGAAGATTTAAAATTATCTTGTATCAGAGGTGGGTTTCAGCAGGTTCTGACCAGTTCTGGAGAACCAGTAGAGGAAATTTTGAGTAGTTTGGAGAACCGGTAGTAAAAATTCTGACTGGCCCCACCCCCATCTATTCTCTGCCTCCCAAGTCCCAGCTGATTGGGAGGAAATGGGGATTTTGCAGTAACCTTCCCCTGGAATGGGGTGGGAATGGAGATTTTATAGTATCCTACCCCTGTCACACCCACCAAACCACGCCCACCAAGCCACGCCAACAGAACCGGTAGTAAAAAATTGCCCTGTATTGACTCTCTTTGGTATAAGAGGAAGGAAGGGGGAATGTAACCAAGGCTTCTAAAATTCTATTAATGTGGCCGATATCAAAAAAGTAGAGATTTAATATTTCTTGTGGTATCTGTTTCCTGACCTGGCCTACCTCAAAGAGCTGAGATCTTAGATATGTTGGAGTTCAATTCTAATTAGCGCCAGCTAGTGTAGACTCTGTTGGCATGCATTAAATCCTATTTGAACCCAATTCCTGTTTTATATTGTTGTGTGTCCTGGACCAAATGGTGTTATACTTTTTAGAAAAAGGTTTAAGACCCCAACACTGACAGAAAATTGAGTGAATTTCAAGCATTGGAAAAGTTACCTGCAAAATGCTGCATTTGAGGATAATAACAACTGCATAATTCAAGGTTGAGACCACACAGCACAAACCTCTGTAGGGACATTTCCTATCCCCAGTGAATTTCCCTGACATAGATATAAGATTTATTATAGCCCATTTCGCCATTATAATATTCACTAAAAGGGCTTTTTTTTTAAAAAAAAATTAATTAACACACATAAAAAATGTGGAGGCAGCAACTGAAGCAGAACATTGTATGGGGGCAGGGAATGAGGTAAGGTTTTTATAGAAATGCTTCTGAATTTGGATTCCCTCTTCACACTGCAATAATAATTCCATATATACCGAAATGTAAAGATCTTATTGAACATTCAGGAGACTCATTAAAACTAAAAATGCCATCTGAAAAAAAAAAAGAAATTAATACTTTTCTTCAGCAGCAGACGCTTAAAAACATAAAAGAAAAACCTCATTTCTAATGTAGAAGTTCCTTCAAAAATTAGCTTACTCGGTGATATAAATTAGTTTTCTTTGTGAACTAAAATTGACTTGCCGTTAACTACTTAGTCAAAAAAAAAAAAAATAGTTGGTGAAAAGGCCCAGCCTCGGAGCTTTGGACTGTGGGTTCCTTTCATGCTGTAAACAAATGCTTCAGATTTAAAGCTTTCCCATAATTGTTATGCTAACCTTGGAGTGAAACCTCTCCATTTGCATTTGAAGGAGCTAAATATTAGGCAGGAAAGAAAAGTGCTCTTTTTAAAAGCATGAGAAAATGTTCCTTCTTTTTGGTCCTCAACCATCTGGGCAGGCTCTGTTTTTCTCTCTCTCTGGCAGAGGAAGAAGTGGAGGGAAAGGGACAGGGGTGGCGGTAATCTCACTCGAGAAGGAGGAGGAGGAGGAGGAGGAGGAGGAGGAGGAGGAGGAGGAGGAGAAGAAGAAGAAGAAGAAGAAGAAGAAGAAGAAGAAGAAGAAGAAGAAGAAGATGAAGAAGAAGAAGAAGAAGAAGAAGAAGAAAGTAATTCCTTCTGTATGTGAATGGGAGCATCAATGAGCTTTACTATAGGGAAAGCAAAAAAATGCATTCCTGGAGGATATTAAGTAAAAGTAGGTGAGAAAGGGGTGAGAATAGAAAGAAGCAGCTTTGACTAAAATCCTCAGTAGTTCAGCAACATAAAATACATTGCAAGAACTGAGATCTATGTGGGTGTGGGTGGGTGTATACAGGTTATTCTTGATATATAACGGTTCATTTAGTGACTGTTCAATGCTACAAGGGTACTGAAAAAAGTGACTTATGACCATTTTTCACACGTACAACTGTTGCAGCAATCCCCATGATCCCATGATCAAAATCCAGACACTTGGCAACTGACTCATATTTATGACAGTTGCAATGTCCCAGGGTCATGTGATCACCTTTTGCGAGTTTCTGACAAGCAAAGCCACATTCACTTAATAACCATGTTGCTAGCTTAACAACTGCTGTCACTCACTGGACAACTGTGGCAAGGAAGGTTGTAAAATGGGGTAAAATTCACTTAACAACTGTCTCGCTTAGCAACAGAAATTTTGAGCTCAATTGTGGTTGTAAATGGAGAACTACTTGTATAGATAGATGGGTAGTTAGATGAGAGAGAGAGAGAGAGAAAGAGAGAAAGAGAGAGAAATAATAAAGAATCTTTGAAACTTTGATCATACAATTTTATCTTATGCTATATTTTCACTTACTTTGGGCAAAAATATCCAGTAGGATTTATTAAATGGCAAATTTGAAGAGAAAATTAAATGTGTTTGTGATCTTATACAGGTACAGTCAAAAGTATTATAGAATGGCATAGTGTACCCTTGATATGGTTGTAGAAAGCATGAAAAGAAAATTTGATTTGAAGGAGATTTGAGTGAGTTATCCCTTTGAATTGCATCTTCACATCTTCAAATTGGTTTGTGCCATCGAATCATATCAGGGTCCTATAAATAGCTTCAAAGAAGTTGGAAAGTGATTGGCTTTGCAATGTTTTGCAGACAAAGCATTGTAGAAGTTTTTCTCATATGGTCAAAGTTAAGAGACTAGAGATTGGTACAATGGGCTCTCCAATGTCGATATGAGTACCTGGTCAGTGAATTGTATGACTTCTACAAATCTTGCCTATCTTTCTGCTGTTTGGAGAGACGCTTTGTTGTGTATGTCTTACCCTTCTGAAAGAATCTGCTTAGGCAGGTTCGTTTGGAGGTAGAAAGAAACAGATTTATTCGGCTGCTGTGTTTGCTCTGATTGTTCTTTCTTGCGTGGCTCTCTACCATTCCTCCAATCCATAGGTTTTTTTGTGTCCTCCTTATCTCTCAAACCGTTTATCTGATGTTTAGCATACTGCTATTTTTTGTGCCCAGTAATTGCAATTCTTCACTCTGTCATTTTGTTCTTTCTCTCTCACTTCTTTGTAATTCTCTGTGCTTCCGGTTAGAGAACTAAAATAGAAAGACATAAACAAAAAATCCTGTTTACTTGTCTTATATTTTAAAAATAAGTTATCCTCACTTCTGTTGGAAGGGAAGCTGAGGCTTTGGTGAAGAGAAGACGGCTTCCTCAAGCGCCTATAGACTGAATGGACTACTTCAGGTGAATCAATTAGGTTGACAAGCCAAAACTTCTTCATCCCTGATTAAAGATACAATCAGCTGCTTTTTCTGCACAGCTGGCAACAACTCAAGAAAATGTGGCCTGACAGCCATGTCATAAGAGAAAAGGGGAAAAAAGGGGGCATCCAAATAGTCAAGAAAGAATGAGGAAAGGGGAACTCAGCAATGGTAAATATATGTAAATGCACACACACACACACACACACACACACACACACATGGTTACACAATTCAAGGAAAAGAAATCTTTCAATCTTACAAAGTGCACACAAACTCCAGTGTGTTCCTGTATGATATCACTCAGTTACACATTTTGCTAGGTTAAGACATATTGAAAGAATTTCAGAATCTACAAGTATGTTAAAAAAGGATCACAAAATCACAGATGTAAAAAAAAAAATCTGCCATAATAACTCTTGATTTCTCTCTTTTGGTTTTCAGGAAAGAAATGAAGAGTATTGCAGGGAAACGGGAAGCCTTCCTTTAAAAGGAATTGAAAAGAAATCCTCCATGCTCCTTAGGTACAAATGGTAATAACATAATTAATCTGGTAATTGACTGACCCTTCATAATTTTATTATTTGTCTTCCACATGGTGCAACTACATATTACTTCTATAGAAAAGGAATTTATTGTTCATGCTATCATTTCCGTACTGTGCAACTCCTGGTCCTTACTCTGTAGTAAGTAGCATCAGAAAATGCAAAGCAGAAAAACAGTGGGACACTCATATGGTAGCCCTTCTAAATCTACATAACAAATCTACAGAAATTTACATAACACGGTGCTTCTCAAAATAGGCAGTTCTGCCCCATATATTTTCTAGACAAGCATCATTGGGCACGTGTTCCCCATTACCAGGTATGTTCACGTGCCACTGACTTACCTCCCATAAACTCTGTTTGGTAAACTGTGAATGCTATTCAGCTGAGATGTGTTTAGTTAGGTGGATTTTTTTTTCTAAGTTGAAGAGCTTTGGTGGCCCTCCGTAGATCATCCCTCAATGAAAATCTTCAAGACAAAGCATCATGTCTCAGCAGTAGGTGTCCACTTCTAATCAAATGGTGTGTAAATTCAATATATAGCTATTAAGCAGAAGCTGGGGATTGCAGAGAAAGAGATTACATTGTAAATTGGGCTGTTAAAGAAGATGGGTTTAGAGCTAATTTCCATTGCATTGTTTTTCCATTTTTCTTCACTCTGAACCGATGCTAACTTATGCAGTTAGAATAAGAATTCTTAACATCTCAATGCTAAGGAACTGAGAGTTACTTAGCTTAACTATTAAATTTATATGCTGCCCATCTGAGTGTTAAGCGACTATGGGCAGTTTATCTGGTTGGGCTTCTCTAAACTTTTATACTTGAGGAACATGCTGAAATCCTGAACTCGGAGGATGAGATATTTTTCCCAAACTGAAAATATTCTACTATTTCTGAAGGCCTCTTACAGAAAGTTGGCCATGGCATCATTTTTGTTTAAGAGTTGTGGACTTCAACAACAAACTTCAAAAGAAGCTACTTCTCTAGGAGGTGTGTTTTCATCTTTCCATAAAGGGAAACAGGATGTTGTCTAGATTCCAGAATTTCCTCACAGCAATAGCTTATATACTGCCCCCATAGTACTTTACAGTATTCTCTGGGCAGTTTACAATGTGAGCATTATTTACATATCCCCCCTAGGTCTTCATTTTTCCAACCTCGGAAGGATGGAAGGCTGAGTCAACCTTGAGCATCATCAGGATTGAACTCCAGGCTGTGGGCAGAGTTTGCCTGCAATAGTGCACTTTGACCACTGCCACCCCCAGGGTTATTATTATAGTGATAGCATATTATGTAGCATAGATTTTTAACCTTCCATTATAAACAGGTATCCGTACGTGAAGAAAAACATGAAACAATTCTGTGGCCTTTTTTACTTTTTTAAAATGCATTGTATTTCTCCTGCTCCAATGATGTGGCAAGAGAGAAATTGTTAGGCAAGCTACTTAATGAAGAAGACTGCCACTGAACTAGAAACAGGATATTTTTTCAGTGCATTCCAAGGTAAATATAAAAATGTTCTCAAATCAAATTTGATTACTGACTTCATGGATGTTGACAGAGGTGAGGAAACAAAAATATAGAATTAATATTTCATTGGCTTCTTCCAGGATGTTCATTTCTCAGTTTAGCCCACAGGCCTGATATTTGCTAGTTGGTTTATGGTTTATGGTTTATTAAATTTGTATACCGCCCTTCTCCCGAAGGACTCAGGGCGGTGAACAGCCAAAATTAAAATACATACAGTAGAAAAATTAAAATAAATTAAAACAGAATTAAATCAGTTTGGCTTCCCTAAATTTTTTAAAACCCTTTACCCATAAAATAGCCCATTAAAATTTTAAGCCAGCCCGGCTTGCTGGAATAAGAAGGTCTTCAACACTCAGCGGAAAGTACGGAGGTCCGGGATCAGTCATATTCCTGGGGGTAGCTCGTTCCAGAGGGCGGGTGCCCCCACAGAGAAGGCTCTCCCCCTGGGAGTCATCAGTCGATATTGCTTGACCGATGGCACCCTGAGGAGACCCTCTCTGTGGGGGCGGATTGGCCGGTGGGAGTGGTCTCCATTCCTAATATTCCTCCATTCCTAATATTTACCAAGCCTAACCCTGCTTTATTCAAAACCAATCAAAATCAGATAGGTGCATATTCTACCAGCAGGTTCAAAGTAGATTTTGACACCACATCTTTCCATAGTTGCCGCTGCTGAAAATCAACATCTAAATCTTACATAATTTTGCTGTGGGTTGAAAACCAGTTTTACTTTCTATAAGATCAGACCAAATCACTGTCCTGGAGAAAACGGTGAGGTTGGCACTGTGATCATTGTCTCCTGCAACATTCTCCACTGAGCCAAAAAGTGAATCTAAGCAATTCAATCCGATCCAGCATAGGGGGACATAGACGGCCCATCGTTTTTAAACCCCTACAGAAAAACAAAGAACTCACTCTTAATTGCTGTTACTTCAGCAGCCAAGCCGTTAATGCATGGGAGAAAAGTGACAGAAACTTTGGAAGAAAGGGAAATTCCAGCAATTACAAGTGAAAGTGGTTGTAATCAAAACGCTGAGAACTGGAAGGGGATGTCAAAATAGGCGTCGAGGGATAGAATGTGCTGGAAGAGGATGCGGCTTGCTGGACTCCTGAACAGCCGCTCTGCACGTTGCAACAATATATTCCAGGCTTGACTTGAAGGCTATAAGGCTGTTTTCATTTGCTTTGCACTCTATATAAGAAATATGGGTCTTAGTCATTTGGGCCGACATAGCCGCAGACAAGCATTCAGGAGAGAGATCCTTTCAAGCCATTCCAAAAATTAAGAAGACAAAAGACTGCTTGAGCAACAGGCTAACAGAACAGACAAATGAAAGTTGATGGGAAGAATGTAGCAGGATCGTGCATTAAACTTGAGCATTCCCTAGTTTGAAGCCGCCTGGATATTTGTGGGACTGCAATTCTCTGAATTCCCAGCCAGAACCTTTTTCTAATCTTTTTAAGGCAATGCTAACAGATACCAGTTCACCACTGTTGCTGAACTGGGGCAAATATAGAAGAAATGGGCCAGAATAGGTTAAGGTGACCAGATTTTAACATTGGTAAAGAGGGACATTGTGGGCGTGGCTTATTTTGTGGGCGTGGCTAGCTGGTCATGTGACTGGGTGGGCGTGGCTAGCTGGTCATGTGACCGGGTGGCCATGGCTATGTCTATAGGGTAAGGTGAACAGATTTTAACATTGGTAAGAAGGACACCATTGTGGGCGTGGCTTATTGTGTGGGCGTGGCTTGGAGGCCATGTGACTGGGTGGGCGTGGCTACCTGGTCATGTGACCGGGTGGCCATGGCTATGTGTATAGGGACTACTCAGAGGGCTGAAAAGTCATTTCTGACAGGTCCTCACACTTTTGACTGGTCCTCACACTTATGACCATCCTCACATTTATGCCCGTGCAGCATTCTTAACAACCATGTCACTCATTTCACAACTGCTTCTCTTCAACAAGGTGACAAGATAGGGCAAAAATGTAAAATGTGAGGACAGTCGTAAGTTCGAGGACTGGTCAAAAGTGTGAGGACCAGTCAAAAATAACTTTTTCAGCCCTCTGAGTAGTCCATATGCACAAAAGGACTAACCAGAGGGCTGAAAAAAGTCATTTCTGACAGGTCCTCGCACTTTTGACTGGTCCTCACACTTATGACCATCCTCACATTTATGCCCGTGCAGCATTCTTAACAACCATGTCACTCATTTCACAACTGCTTCTCTTCAACATGGTGACAAGATAGGGCAAAAATGTAAAATGTGAGGACAGTCATAAGTTCGAGGACTGGTCAAAAGTGTGAGGACCAGTCAAAAATAACTTTTTCAGCCCTCTGAGTAGTCCATATGCATTAAAGGATTACAGCAATAGAGAGGGATGAAGGAATGGAAATTAGAGTAGGAGTGAGGGTAAGAGAGGGAGGAAGAGAGGAGGAGAAGGAGAAAGAAAGAGGAAGTAGGGAGGAGAAAAAGAGGGTGGGGGGAAGAGAAAGTAAGAAGGAAAGAAAAGAGAGAGGTGGTAGGTTTGAGGAGAAAGATTGCTGTACAATAAAAAAGATGAAAGGGAAGAAAGCCAACCCCAAGCAAATATAAAGATATTAAGATAAAGAATGAATTGTTAAACTTTAAAGAATAAAAGAGAACAAATATGAATAAATAGCAATAATTAGAAACACACATACAAACATACAATGTATTTTCTTTGAACAGAATATTTGGCTGGTTCACAAATTTAAACAGCGTTTAGTCATTTCAATTAAATTTACAATTTCTATATTTCCTTTTTGCCATATTTATTCCTCATCTATTTTTTAAAAAAACCAATATTACCCTTCATCCTCATCTCTAATCTTAATCAAATTCAATTTTTCCCTTCTATTCTATATTATACCCCTTCACATTGTCATCTATTTTTATATCCATCCTCACATTGTTTAATTATGTAATTATGTAATACAGTTGTTTAATACAAATTCAACATTTTAATATAAATCAATTAGTTATAAAACTATCTTTTTTGTATATTAATCAATATGAACATGAATATTCCAATTATTTCCATGCAATCCAATTTCTTACAAATCAATTAATTATATTTACCAATAATAATAAACCAAATAATTTCTCCCATATATTCCTCCGAACCACAACTTAACCATTTCTGCTTTCAACACAATATACAATTAATAGTATCTCAATTATTACAATTCCCTAGTTAAATACAGCTTTTTTTCCTTTGTGTTTTAAAATCTTGAACTCTCCTCCTAAATTTCCCATTGTTTGCAGTTTTTCACCTACCTTTTTTGGGGAGGAAAAATAAAAATAAAAATAAATATCTCTCTGCCTCATTTTGTCACGCTGCACCAAAGACCCTGGTTTCGGTTTCGTTTCTGAAGCTTAGCTAGGGGGAAAAAAAACTCTTTACACTGATTGCCTGTAGGGCGGCCCTTTGAAGCCCCGGGCAAGAGTTTAAACAGTTTTTTTTTCTTCTAGCCATCAGCTGGGGCTCAAGAAAAATCGGGACTTTTTTGAAACGCCACGGGACGCGGGACAAATTGCTCAAAAGCGGGACTGTCCCGCCAAAAGCGGGACGTCTGGTCACCTTAGAATAGGTCAAACGGGCCTGGTGGCTCAGCAGACTGATAGCATTGTGATTAACACCAGCTGTCTGCAATTACTGTAAGTTCGAATCTCACCAGGCTCAAGGTTGACTCAGCCTTCCATCCTTTCTAAGGTTGGTAAATTGAGGACCCAGTTTGTGGGGGCAATAAGCTGACTTTGTATAAATATACAAAAGTATGGAGGCTATTGCTTAATGCATTGTAAGCCGCCCTGAGTCTCCGGAGAAGGGCGGCATATAAATCAAATTAAAAAGAAAAAAAAAAGTCAGCAAGCAGGAGACATGCAAGCAGATTCTTCCACCTTAATCATTCAAAAAAATCATTTCAAATCTGCACCTTTCAATTGTTCTACTGGCAAAATATCTTTTCCTGCTGTAGCGCAGGCCAAGGCATAAATGCCACACAGCGGATAATTGATCAAAGATTAATTTCTGCATCTAGGAGGAAACTAAGAGATATATCTACCTTATCTTATGCTCGTTTGGGATGTGTGATGTTTGATACTGCACAACTGGCTCTATTTTAAACCTCTGATTTTTTCAGCAACGTGCAAACGAGATGAGAAGGCCTTGTTCTCTCCGAGATGGGAAGGCTGTACCTGCGATGTGTTCTTTCAGACTCCAGACTGGCTTTCAGTTCATTAAAATGTTTCTGACAACAGTTTCCTGCTCTTAAAATATATATACTGTATATGTTCTCCCTCCCCCATCTGTCTGAAAAAGTCCAATTCAGTCACAAGTTTTCCATTAGGCTAGGACAGGGCTACGGCTAGGTTAAAAGGTGGTATGACAAGCAGGGATGTCTGCGGGGAGGGGATAAAAAAAAATCAAGATGGTGGCCATAACCATGAATGTAAGAAAGGGTAGGGTTTGGATTGCATGGTAGAGGTTCACATTTTAAATTTTTGATCTTCCTTCCTGGGGATATTCCTGCTTGCTGGCAAGATACTCCCTAGGACAGGGTGTCCAAATTTGGCAGCTTTTAAGTCTTGTGGACACTTGAAGTCCACAAGTCTTAAAGTTGCCCAGGTTGGATACCCCTGCTCTAGAACTTACTCAGGAAGCTTAACACGAAAGGCAGGTTGTCCTTGTCCTCCTTGAAGTCTCTGTGATGGTATTTCTGATGGTTAGGTTGCTATACCTGGCTCTGGGAAGAGAAGCAGGTTGATTGATCCCTGATCCCTGCTGCTTTAGGCACCTGTCAGAGGCAGAGGAGGCCAAATACTCATCCGTGTGTGAAACTGTTATCACATAAAAACTGGCCCTGATGTCCTTGAGTCAGCATCAGAATGCAAGTGTATCTTCACAATGCTGACATAACGACATCACCCACGTGTCATCTTTCTGATTACAGTGTGATTTGTTACAGAGGCCAGTTTGTGCTACCTCAATCTGCATAGACACAGGGGAGAATTTAAAGAGCAGCAGCAAGGACTCTTGTACCATGTTTCTCTAACCATGCCAGGTAAACTAAGCCATGATTTTTTTAAAAAAATTAAAAGATGTCCCTTAGCAACGGACATCAACCAGAAGAAATCCTCTGATGCAGGTTACCCAGCATTTGCTTCTATTATCCTGGGGTGGGTCTCAGACCTACCAGAATGAAATCCATCGCTCTGCATGCATTTTAAAACAGTCCCCACATTATCACAAACAGAAGAACAGGTAGTCCTCAACTTAACAATAGTTCATTTATTTCCCACAGTACTGTTTTAGGCCCTCAAGATATTTACCCATGTAGTAGGCTGTATTGCTATTATCCATCTCATCTTCTCATCTTTCTTATCTTCTCATGAATTAATTAGGGCATCTTTCGGAAACTTGACACTCATCTTTTTCATCATTCCTACTACCTTCTCCTATTGTTGTCTATGATTATCACTTGTTGTTGTATCTTATGATGAATGATTGTAACTATGATCAAACCTATGCAAACCTATCACTTTGTTGTTTGTATGTACACTTGAGAGCTTATGCACCAGAGACGAATTCTTTCTGCATCCAATCACACTCGGCCAATAAAGAATTCTATCTATCTTCTATCTTCTATTTAGTGACTCTTCAAAGTTGCACCAGTACTGGAAAAAGTGACTTATGACCATTTTTCACAGTTACAACTTTTGCAGCATCCCCAGGGTCTTATGATCGAAATTCAAATGCTCGGCAACTGGTTCATATTTATGACAGTTGCAATGTCCCAAGGTCGTGTGATCACCTTTTGCAACTTTCTGACAAGCAGAGTCAATGGGGAAAACTAACTGTTGTTATTTGTTACTAACTTAACAACTGCAGTGGTTCATTTAACAACTGTGGCAAGAAATGGGGCAAAAAAATCCCTTAACTAATGTCTCACTTCACAACAGAAATGTTTGGGCTCGGTTGTGGTCATAAATTGAGGACTGCCTGTACTTGAGTTATTCATTTGGAAAACTGCCATATGGGAAAGTAATATTTCAAGGTATATTAATCTGAAGACAAACATAGCAATGTACCCCAAGGTCATGCTACAGGGAAGCTGAAAAAATCAGGCTTTTTTTCCTTCCTAAAACACACACACACCATTTTTGATGAACCTAGTTTTAAAATCAAAATAATCTCACCATTATTTTTGCATCCTTTTGTTGAAGAGGGTGAGAAGTCCACATGCATAAAATAATTGATTGTAGATCTGGGCACATCTAGGGTTGTAGATTAATGTGCTAGGTTGAAAAGCATTTGTTTTATAGCAGGGAATTTTTATATTGTGAGTGGTTGCATCAAGCACATATCTACACGTATCATACAATTTATAGCTGGTTTTGCATCATCATCATATATTCCACAGTGACCCAAACTTTTGTGATGTTATGGCATGCTGTCTTTGTAATTACATTAGTTATATTTATGGTGCCATAAAGCAAATTATAGTTTGCATTCTACGTACAAGGCCAACCCAGTAATACACTAAAATATTTTTTATAACCAGATGGAAATGGATTAATACAATGGGAAAGTTGCTTGTTCAATGTGGTGAATGCCTTCTATCACAATATGGAGATACTTGGCAAGCACCAGATGAAGGGGGGAAAATATATTAACAATAGCAAGAATCCATCAAAAAAAATGTTCCTCTACATTTTGGGAATGTGTGTGATCTTTGAAGGAATACATTGATCTTTCAATGTCTGTGTTCATTCTTTGACAAGCCGATCTACTTGCTTGAGAAATATATCTGTATTAACAGTCATTCGACTGTTATAAAAAGCGCATAACCGGGGGAGGACAATATTTCAGACAACAATGCCAAGAACTGTTGGCATCCTACGATTTTCATATCATCGAAACTTTTCCACACTTTTTGGATGTACAGCCCTGGTATCTAATGAAGTAACAGCATTAGCTATTTGCACAGGGAGAGAACTAAAAAGCAGGGGATAGAAACTATATCCAGTAACAAAAATAAGTAATAATTCAACCACAAGCACCAAGGGAACACACACAAAATTAGCTCTCTTGCATTTCTCCATTGTGGCCTCTTGCCTGGGGAACTTTGTTCCAGTTGATATCTGCCAGGTCCTATGATTACAGGCCTTAAGGGAACACTAAAAACTGGTCTCTTTGTCTTGGCTTAGAATTCCAGTTGACACAACTGTAGGCATGGCTCTGTCTGGCTTTACATACAGACAGACATAGATACAGATATAAAATTGCTGTTTTCTGATTTTTAATTTTGAGGGATAGTCATGTTCTCTTGGACTGGATAATGCCAGTAAAAAAGGGGGGATGGGACTTCAATTGCATGGTTGTAGCCACCATCAAGCTTCCCATGCAGGAAACAAACCAGATGAGTTAATTCTATTTTATGGTAAGACTTCCATTAACAGAATCTTGTAAATCTGAGAGTACAAAACTCCTGCTGTCTCTTTTACAGTCTGATAGCTTAGGGCAGAGGTGTCAAACTCAAGGCCCGTGTGCCGAATCCGGGCTGCGGAGTGCTTAGATTTGGCCCACAGGGCCGCCCTGAAACAGCGAAGGACCAGCCCGCGGTGCCTCTGCCAGCAAAAACTGAGTTTTTGACTGGGCCATGCACAGCTCCCCCTCCCCCAGCTCCATTTTCACTGGCAGAGAGCTGCAGGAAGTCATCGCCACTGAAAACGGGGCCCCGGGTGTGTTGTACTAGCCCTCTGCCAGTGAAAACTGAAAGCTAGCAAAACAAACTAAAAGCAAAACAAAACAAAACAAAAAGAGGAATAGCAATAGCAATAGCACTTAGACTTACATATGCCACTTCACAGTGCTTTACAGCCCTCTCTAAGCGGGTTAGAAAGACAGCATACTGCCCCCAACAATCTGGGTCTTCATTTTACCCACCTCGAAAGGATGGAAGGCTGAGTTAACCTTGAGCTGGTGAGAATTGAACTGCCGAACTGCTGATAGCCGGCAGTCAGCAGAAGTAGCCTACAGTACTGCATTCTAACCACTGCACCACCATGGCTCTTAATGTTTCCCCTTTTGCATTTGAGCATCCATAAAGGGAGGAAAGGAGAAAGGGAAAGAGAAAGGACAAAAAAAAAAGATGGGAAGATGGGAAGAGAGGAGGGAAGGAAGGAAGGAAGGAAGGAAGGAAGGAAGGAAGGAAGGAAGGAAGGAAGGAAGGAAGGAAGGAAGGTCCTGCCTTAGCACTTGGCCACCAGCAACCCTGCTGCCCTTTCGCCATCCCCTTGTCTTCTCCTCCTGACCTCTTCTAGTGCCCACAGGTGCCTCCGACACGAGTGATGTCAAGCTGTCCATGCCCACCCCAGCCACGCTCACCCAGCCCCTTGAGGTCAAACACAACCCTGATGTGGCCCTCAATGAAATCAGGTTTGACACCCCTTTTCGGGAGATTCCTTTCTAAGTTTCTTTCTCTGTTCATTATGCAATTGTGGGCTTCCCACCATTTATCTAATTGTTCCCAACTGCAGCATGCTTCAGCTGATTCCCACCTACCATTATACATACGGGCAGTTTTGACCCCTTCCCTCCAGACACCCATTTCTAGGCCCCCAAACTAAAGTGAAGCTTTTACAAATTGTTTGGCCAGTGTCGTTTTTTGCATTTTTAACCAAAGATATAGTATTGGATAGCCTATTCTGTTACATGAGATGGCAACAGATGATTTAGGTATCTCTGGAAGAATAGTTGAGTAGGTACAACAGGGGTCACCTCAGCCATGGCTGAGGAATTCTGGGAGTTGAAGTCCACAACTCTTAAAGTTGTCAAGTTTGGAGACCCCTGAGCTAAAGCAAGGAAAGCTGCAATCCCATACAACCATAATTACATCCTACATTTATTTAATAGATCTCCTAACAGTTTACTTTGTAAATGAAGCCAACAGTATATGAGCTGTGGAACAATCAGATTCCAGTAGTAGTGAGAATGTGAGGATTCGTTTAAATAACCATGAGCACAGATGCCAATCAAGAAATATACCATAGAAAAAAATACATTAGTCTAAGAGTTCAGTGATAGACCCATATTTTGTATATTAAGGATGGTGGTAATGTTTGATATCTTCATTTAAGAAGGTAAAACATGATGTTGAAGATGGCTACCTGAGATTGGTGAAGCTACTGATATTTAAGTAGTGAATGGGTAGCTCGAGGGTGGATCAAGGACTCCATATGTAACAGAACCATATCATCCATAGACCTTTCCCATGTATGAATAACTAGGAAATGCTTTGCAGAGGAAGTTCAGGAGAAAACAGGTTGTTCCCTGTTGTCTTGTTTACATGCAGCCCTAAACAAATTCTAGACTTTGGGATCTTCATATGAGGAACTGCATGTGAGATTATAATCCTTACATTGACTCATACAGTTGTGTGGATGAGCTCAATATATGCAGCTCCCCAATTCAGACTGCTGAATACAAGAATCAAAAAAGCCATTTATGGGCATAGCTTGCCCCAGTTAACACTGCATACTTAACTGAATCAGGGCAGAAGAAGATCATTGTGTTCTGGGCACATGAGTCAATACTAAACAGATTAAATGTAGCAGATTGTGGTGAGATGGGCGGTCAACAAATTTAACTAAATAAAAACATAAATAAATTTAACCTCAAAAAGAGACAATCATGAACAGGTTAAATGAATTCCATCCAGGCTTTTCTGCTGTGGGAACACTTACAGTCAACCAACTGATTCATTTTGTATCAGTTGTCCTCCCAGAAACTGTCCCAAAGTGATGGAGCAACTGAAATTGCAAACCCTTCTGTTATAAAAAGAAGACTGGCAGCATAGAATAGCCTTGCAAATACTAGCTGACTTTACTGGCCAAGCCATGGTCTCTTCTGCTTGACTAACCAAAGGGGAAAATATAAATGATATTCTGAAACTTTGAGGCCCTGGGATACTAAGTACTTTCTGAACAAAATCGGGGAGGAATCAAATCTCTGTTTCCAGAATACTATTGTTTGTTTATTCATTAAATTAAGATTAATGGCTCTGGATGGGTTGCAATTAAAAAAGGTGAGAGAAAGGAAGGAAGGAAGGAAGGAAGGAAGGAAGGAAGGAAGGAAGGAAGGAAGGAAGGAAGGAAGGAAGGAAGGAAGGAAATCATTAGTATCCAGAAGGCAAACATATAAACAAAAATAAACCTATCCGACAAGCACTCAACTGTTACCCTGTCCCAAAGTTTGATAACAGAGGTCCCAATAGCTTCATGAACATCACCAGGTAGGAAACATCTGAATCTCCGAGTCAATTAGCATGACTGTATTATTAGAATCACCATCATTGAGTTTTGTTTTTTAGTGACTAACCAGATTAAGCATATTAGTTAAGTAATATGTTCAGACCTTATGTTCAGTAATCAGTTTGTCTAATTAGGCACAAATTCCTTGTGTGTCCAATCACATTTGACCAATAAAGAATATTCTATTCTATTCTATTCTATTCTAGTCTAGTCTAGTCTAGTCTAGTCTAGTCTAGTCTAGTCTAGTCTAGTCTATTCTATTCTACTCTACTCTACTCTACTCTATTTTGTTCTGTTCTGTTTTCTGTTCTACACTCTACACTCTGCTCTGCTCTATACTCCTGTTCTGTTCTGTTCTGTTCTGTTCTGTTCGTTCTGTTCTGTTCTGTTCTGTTCTGAACAAGGCTGCCATCTCTCACATGTTAAAGTCTATGGAGATTCTGAATTATCCAGGTCATCGTTGTCCCAAAAGTGTTTTTTTTTCTAAAAGATAACTGGATTTTCTTGATTTTTTTCCTTTGAAAACATTCCGTTTCTCATCCAAGAACTGAACTGAAGAAGCTTCTTGGATGAGAAGCAAAATGTTATCAAAGGAAAAATCCAAGAAAGTCCAGTTGCCTTTTGGAAAAAGCACCTTTGGGTCCCACTTCTTAAAGACATCCCTGCATATGACTTCTTAGTAGCTGTATTCATTTCATCCTTTCAAAAAGCCATTTTATGTAAGAGCAGAAACAAAAAAATCAGCTCAGAATCCCCCCCAGACAAACAGAAATTGAACAGGGTGTTCATTTAAGTTTATTTGCACGTAAAGATCAAAATAATAGGCACACTCAATACAATCTAGCTCAATAAAGCCAGATTGCAACAAGAGGAGAAAACAGGAAATTAAAGAATGATTAAAATTAGAATTGTTTTGAAAAGAGGAAAAAAGAAAAGAGAGAAATAATGAGCAATGTAAATGCTTAAAGAGACTTAAACTTTCTTTAGACATTCTGAAAAAAGAACATATGGAGGGAGATGGAAATATATGGTTTGGTTGTGACCCTCTTCTCCACCCCCATATCACACTGTATTAATAGGGAGAGTGTGAAAAGGAGGTTAAAAGTATAATTGACAGAGCACAGTTACATGCTCAATAGGATTGGGAAAAAGACATTTGCATCACCAACAAGATATTTGTGTCCATATATAACAGAGGAGTCCAATTCCAACCATGATGTTGAAAACGCTGATGCCATTAATACAGTCCCTGTCATCCCATACTTGTTTCCCAACTCCAAAGGCAAGCAGGTAAGCCCCAGGATTATAAAATGGCATCATAATGTACAGAGGGATACAATCAAGATCAAGATAATCTATAAAGCCTTAGTAAGACCACACCTAGAATACTGCATCCAGTTTTGGTCACCACACTATACGAATGATGTTGAGATTCTAGAAAAAGTGCAGAGAAGAGCAACCAGGATGATTAGGGGACTGGAGGCTAAAACATATGAAGAATGTGCAGGAATTGGGCATGGCTAGTCTAGTGAAGAGAAAGGACCAGGGGAGACATGATAACAGTGTTCCAATATTTGGGGGGCTGCTACAGAGAGGAGGGGGGTCAAGCTATTTTCCAAGGCACCTGAAGTCCAGACAAGGAATAATGGATGGAAACTGATCAAGGAGAGATTCAACCTGGAAATAGGGAGAAATTTTCTGACAGTGAGAAAAAACAACCAATGGAACAGAAGTTGTCTTCAGAAGTTGTGGGAGCTTCATCACTGGAGGCTTTCAAGAAGAGACTAGACTGACATCTGTCAGAAATGGTGCAGGGTCTCCTGCTTGAGCAGGGAGTTGGACTAGATGACCTACAAGCTCCCTTCCAACTCTGTTAATCTATGTACTTTGTCATCCATTCCCTCCTATGGATGCCTACAGTCACACCATCACTGCTGACAACACAGGGACTTTAAGGGGAATGGAAGGAACATACCACAGCTCATTCCGTGTCTCGAGAGGTTAAAGTAATTCATACATTCCATGGTTGAAATGGAAAGAGTGCAGTGGGTATGCCTTTTATCAATTTAGAGTGATGTGTCAGAGGAACCAAACCTAGACAAAGTGGATACCCACCATGCATTCAGATTAGACTAACGTAATGCTTTATCACAGTTAGCCAGCTGCTGTCAAGGATTTTCCCCCTTCTAATCTAAGAAGTTAATATGAGGGGGACTTTCTTGGCTGCAAAGACACCATTCCTCTTGCATTCAAAACCCTATCAGGAGCTAACGCGATGCAAATGCACAACTGCGTTTTGCAACCAGACATTTTCCCCTATGGTTGCTGCAGCAGATTGCAGGTCAGATTGCAGGTGCTATATTGGAGGGGGCCCAGGGGCAGAGGGAAAATGTTTAGAGGAACTGCGAGACAGGGTCAGGCAAGAGTTTCCACTTAGGGGGGAAAAAATCCTGTTCACAAACTCTATGAAACCACAACAATTTAAAGGGAATGGGATTGTTCCAATTTCATATAAATTGATGGACAGCCAGAACTACACTCCCAAGAGCTGAAACCATGAACATTCAAGGACGGAGCTCATATTGAACTGGCACAAGGTCCTTGTGCAAAAGTACCTTGGATTTACAACCATTTGTTTAGCAACTCCTCGAACTTACAACCAGAATGGGAAAAAAGTGACTTATAACCAGTCCATGCACTTTCAACATTCACAGCCACCCAATTGTCATGGGATCAAAGTTTGGGACAGTGGTAGTATTCAGCTGGTTTAATCCGGTTTTGGCGAACTGGTAGCAGTGGCGGCGGGAGGCTCCGCCCACCTGCCCGGAGGCAATCACATCCCATTTTGGATGCTCTGCGCATGTGTGGAAGGTCCTGTGCGGAAGATCCTGTGCGCGCTCACATTTGCAAACTGGTAGCCAAGGTAAGTTAATACCACCCCTGCTTTGTGCCGTTGGCAATTGGCATGCACCCACATCTCAGGGCTGTGTGATCCCCATTTGCAACCTTCCCGGAGGGTCCTTAGAAGCCAAATCAAAGGGGGAGTGGATTCACTTAACAACTGCACGATTCACTTAACCTGCAGTGATTCGCTTAACAACAATGACCAAAAAAAGATAATAAAATCAGACATGACTCACTAAACCTTGCTTAGCAATGGAAATTCTGATCCCCAATTGTGGTTGCAGTGAGAACTACTTATATTGTAGGGGGGATGCTGGAAATGTTTTATTGTAGCTGTTACAATATTTTAAAAAAACAGTACCGTTTCTTGATAAATCTAAACAACTAAATACTGTAAAGTGGTCTCTCCCATCCAGAGATTCCTCCCCCTCCCAGGTCCTAGCAGATAGCATGCCATTTCTCTTTCCCTTCTTCTTAAAGCCCACCTTCACTCTTGTCTTGCTTTCTACTGGCTTTTGAATTTCCAGCAGCTGAAGAATTTTGCACAAGTAATGTAAATGCACCGTTTTTGTACTGCTGGGATGGACAAACAAAATAAAGACGTATTTGCAATACGCATAACTGCCTAGTGGGTAGATAGAATGGATTTTGAGCTCCTTTGCAAAAAAAAAAAAACAAGGCCAAAATCAAGAGGCTGGCTGGCTGGCTTGCTTGTGTAGGAAGTTAGCACTCACCCCTCTCCTAGGAAAATGAGATATTTTAGGAAATATTAAAAGGGCAGAACATTTCCCCTAAAAGGGGGCAGAAACTCAGCCCCCCCCACCTTTGTCAATAAGCCATTAAGACCTAGGCCAGTCTATTCTACATAACAAAGATCTACTTCCTTCAGGCAGAGCCATAGTAGGAATTGCTCAAAGCCCTTTCATTACATCATCACCCAGCAAGAGTCAACCAAGCCTGGGACTCAAAAGACAACCTACAAAGTTACCCCTGCATGGCCCCATGGGAGTCTGACAACCAATCAGAACACAAGCTCAAATTCAAAACCTAACAGAGGGCATAAAGCCCAGGCACTCTCAGCATCTCTGCCCTTTTGGCCCAGGACCTCAAAACCATGTGGTCCTATCTACCATTATACCATCTTTTCAAGCTGTCTCCATGTTTCCAGTCATGGAAAATCCATAACTGTGGATAGATTTGAATCCACAGTGGTGGTGAAGGTATTAGACTAGCTCATCAATGCTAGTCTAATACCTTCACCACCACACCACCACTCCCTTTTGTCAGTACAAAGCTGCAACCCTTTGTACTGAGATAACCCCCTTATCGTTTAATTAATTAATCCTTGCTGAGGATTAGTAGTTGAAGTTAGTTGTTTGCATTTCAAGCTTATTTTTATATTTTTCTTTGGTTTTAATTTTAACCAATAAAAACACCTTTTAATGATAATAGTATGTTACTTAGTAAGTTACTTATACAGTTGTTTTTTCTTAGTTGAATAGCATCACTGACTTTACACACACATTAAATGTCTCCTTTAATAGAGTTCTGGTAATTGTGGAAATCTTCCTTCTTCTTTTTTAAGGAAATCACTTATATCATGTAAATTTCTTTGTGCTGTTCTAACTGGACTATTTATTTTATTTATTTATTTATTTATTTATTT